>NC_051177.1:234377195-234611872 GCF_013339695.2 Rhipicephalus sanguineus | reverse complement strand
CGACATCCACGGGCATTTGAGGGCATTTCACGCACCCCTCCGACGTCTTTTCTTTGCTTCCCTTTGCTATCCGCACCCCCGTTCCCCGACGCCGAGAGGGGTGGTGGGGCCACGCCGCTACACCGAGAGGGACAATGGTAGAGGAGGGAGGACGGCCGAAATGAGCAGCAGGTGGTCCCCCGTTTTCAACTTTTGCGCGCAAGTTTTAGTCGGTGTCGCTATGCGCGCCTTCTGTGTGATAAGGGAATCGGCCGACGAAAGGCTGAGAGCACGATAAGACGCGGACGGCGCCTTCACAGACGATCGGCCGACTGTTGGGCGTCGTTGCAGTGTAAATAGGGTGACGACACGACAAAAAAGACTCCAGGCGACAGTCGGCAGACCAAATCGGTGTCGTGTCGCTCTAGTGTAAACGCGCCTTACCTAGCAGCGACCGCGAACGACTCGAGAAGTTCAGCGACGCGCTCGCGGCGTTCATTTGGACAACCTCTCCGATCCTACCACCGTCATAGTCGTATATGCCGGGGGGGGGGGGGGGGGGGGTGCACGGGGGGGCTTGCCTTTCCGTTGAGAAAAGTTAGGGGGGGGTGGAGCCCCCCCACTTTCGACAGCGGTCATTGTCGCTGCAGGCTGGGAAGCTAACAAGTGAGGCAAAGTTTTACTTGAACGCAGCAATCACGTAATTATATATATGAATGTATGTATTATTTCCACAACACAAATACAGATTTGCGGAGGGCGAGTGCGGAAAAATGCGGCTCATAACCGCTTGACCAGCCGCAAGACCCTTACAAAACAAAACAGAAAAAAAAACAGCACTACAGCCAGCAGAGCGGAATTACAGTTTTTCCAGCAGGTTACATAGTACACACATATATATACATTACGTTCATTATATAAAATACAAAGAAAGCTTGTCACTTAACTGCATAACATAAATGAAAGGAATGTTACTTACACGCAAGAAAAAAACATAAGAATGGCATGAGAAGAAGAGGACAAAATATCAATATGCCAACAATCAGGTCGTTAAGCAAACGAGGTAATCTTGAGCGCAACCTCCGAGATCCGTAGTTCGTACGAGAATGTGGTACTCGCCAATATTTGGTCTTCTATTATTATAGGCGGCTTCATGTGCGTCAGGTCAGCCATAGTATCAATGTGTGTAACATTTTTTTTTTCTGCTCTGTTTTGTACGCTAGTACTAAGCGATATTTTAACAGAGCCATTACTTTTGGTATCTTGAGATCCTGAAATAAGGGTGCTGATGGAGAATCGTATGGTTTATTAGAAATAGCCCGAGTAGCCTTCTTTTGCTGGAGTATAGCCGTTTATATTAGTTTCGGAAGTTGTTTCCCAGACTAGGCAACAATAATTTAAATGGCTCCAAAAAAGTGAGTGGGTATTAGCATTTGATAAAACGAGGAAGGTAGCAGAGTGAATGAAGGATTCCGTGATTTGCGAAAGCAAGAAAATCAATGTGACTACACCAGGTCATATTCTGATCAAGCATTACAGCTAACGATTTTACAGAATTTACAAGTTCAATATTGGCATTCTTTAAAGCTAGTCTTTCATCAATAATTACATGCGTATTCTTACTGCCAAACAGCACCGCTTTAGTTTTTCCGGAATTAATGGTCAGCCGACGGTGAGAGACCGTGAGTGCAGTTTACTGAGAACTGCATTCGCTGTTATTTTCAATCCGGCTGGACTGCTGGACTAGAAAAACAACGTAGTATCGTCGGCGTAGATCACAAAACGTGTGTAGGCATCAACGTTTACAATGTCATTAACAAAAATATTAAATAGTAGGGGCGCTAAAATGCTGCCCTCGGGCACGCCTACACTAACTGACCTGATTTGCTGATTTCACACTATTGATTTGTACGAACTGCTGTCTATGACCTAATAAGACCTAACTAAGTAGTTACAAGTTACAATCGTGTTTTTATTTTCATCCTTCGTTTACACGATAAAACGAAAAAAAAGGTGGCAAGAGAAAAAGCTGCTTCGTCGCAGCTTGACGGAGCTCCTGCCACCCGTACATAGGCAACATACAGCAAAATACATAAGCAAAAAATGAATACAGAATAAAGTATTTATTTTCTATTTACACTTTAACGGCCTCACAGAACGTCTGTGTAACACAATATGAAATAAAGGAATAAAATACAAACAATACGAACAATAAAAACGAACAGTGATGAAACTGCATCGCGAGATGTATTTACTGATCACTATAAGTTCTAGTACAGCATTTTGTCGTAATACCATTGTTGATAATCAGACATAGTATAATTGAATGAAGAAAATTTATTTAAGAGTTTTTTTTAGGCCACGCAGAGGTCGAGTATTTCTTGTTTTGTTAGTGTTAATATATCTTTTTTAATATAGCGTTTAATGTAAGTGGCATTGTGTGTTTAACTCTCTCTGTACCATAATGTGTGCGAGAGAAAGGAATTTCAAATGGTGGTTTGTACCTAAAGGGATACAAGGCGACTGTTTCCTTTAGGCTTGCTAGGTCTAAAAACGTGTCAAGTTTGCCAAGTTGAGCACTTCTATACAATATTAGTAATTGGTGGGTGTAGATTTTGTCCGATTTTATAATTCTGTACTTACGAAAAAGTGGATCTGTGTGTTCAAAGAACGTGGCGTTTTCAATAGTCCTTAGTGCTTTTTTCTGTATTAATGTAAGTTTGTGTAGGTTTGTAAGTGTGGTGTTTCCCCACACTGATGCGCTGCGCAATGCCCCGTATACCTTAAAGACATAGCTTACTGATCAAGAGTTGATGATCTATGGAGTCGAATGCTTTTGAAAAGTCAACGAAAACTCCTAATGTTAGTAGGCTCTGTTCAAAATTGCTTAGAATTATTTCCTGTTGTTCAAGGAAAGCAAGCTGCGTTGATCTATTTTTGCGGAAGCCGTACTGATGTTTAGTTGGCAAACCGTGTTTATCCAAGAATTCAGGCATTCCAACATATATAATTTTTTTCCAAACATTTCGAAAAAATAGGAAGAATGGATACAGCTTAGAATAACAGAGAGCTGAGCTAGTTGGTAAGTATTCATTCTGAAAAGAGGCAGGGCGTGCAAACACGGACACAAGAAAGAGATCAGGACACCACAAACGCCGACTAACAACTGCACAACGGCTGAAAAGAAAGAAGGCACGAAAACTTATCTGCGCATGCCCATGCAACCGGCGAACCTATCAATCCGGCACGCGTGGCGGTCTACGTGGAAGATAACTGTTAAGGCATTTGATTTCATCTTTATGCAAGGAAATCGACGGTTGGCTCACGCATGCGCTACCACTATTCTCGATATGCCATGCTTCAATCATCAGGCGCGTTTCCTCATTTCTATGCCGGTACAACACTGCGCATTCATCGAATTTTGGCGTGCACTTACAATCTCGACAATGTAAAGATAGATTAGAAGGTGAGCCTCCTGTTAGCGATCTCTTATGTTCCAACAATCTCTGGTTAATGCATCGGCCCGTCTGTCCTACGTAGAAGCGGCCGCAGCTGAAAGGGACCTTATACACCACACTCGTACGGCAATCAGTGAATTTGTTGGTGTGTTTTACGAAACAATTATCGGTCCGCTTCTTGTCTTTTACTCGCTCATTCTTCACAGCGGCACAAATCTTACCTAGCTTATTGGCAGCCGTGAAAACAACATTAACGCCGTATCTACTTCCTACTTTCTTTAGCCTGTGAGATATGCAATGAATGTACGGAATACCTACGACACGTTTGTTCCTATCGCTTTCTGCAACCATGCTCGGACTTAACACAATAGATTTCTTTAAACGCTCAGCGACCGTGGCCACTGCATCACGAGGATGCCCTACATCTAAAAGACGCGTAACCTGTGCGCTAAAGCTATCACTCATTTTGTGCTCACACGACTTGGTGAGGGCTGACTTAAGGCAAGACATGGCGATGCCGTTTTTTACAACCTTCGAGTGCTTCGACGAAAAATTTAACAGCTTGTTGGAAGATCTAGGAGAATACTGCCAGCACACGTGGTTCTTCTGGAACGTTAAGGAAATGTCTAGAAATTGTATTCCATTATTCTGAGGCACCTCTTTAGTAAAGCTCAGCCCTCCTCCATTTAATTCAAATTTTTCGCTCACGGAAGTTACCACCTTTTCAAAGTCCTCATCACTACAAAAAATCAAGTAGTCGTCCACATAACGAAAAACCTTAATAACCGAATTACCTAAGGCGCCTTCCAAAAGATTGTCAATCTTGCTAAGGTAATCGTTAAATAAGGTAATCGTTAAGTAATCGTTAAAACCGGTCGCTGAGCGTTTAAAGAAGTCTATTGTGTTAAGTCCGAGCATGGTTGCAGAAAGCGATAGGAACAAACGTGTCGTAGGTATTCCGTACATTCATTGCATATCTCACAGGCTAAAGAAAGTAGGAAGTAGATACGGCGTTAATGTTGTTTTCACGGCTGCCAATAAGCTAGGTAAGATTTGTGCCGCTGTGCAGAGGAAGAATGAGCGAGTAAAAGACAAGAAGCGGACCGATAATTGTTTCGTAAGACACACCAACAAATTCACTGATTGCCGTACGAGTGTGGTGTATAAGGTCCCTTTCAGCTGCGGCCGCTTCTACGTAGGACAGACGGGCCGATGCATTAACCAGAGATTGTTGGAACATAAGAGATCGCTAACAGGAGGCTCACCTTCTAATCTATCTTTACGTTGTCGAGATTGTAAGTGCACGCCAAAATTCGATGAATGCGCAGTGTTGTACCGGCATAGAAATGAGGAAACGCGCCTGATGATTGAAGCATGGCATATCGAGAATAGTGGTAGCGCATGCGTGAGCCAACCGTCGATTTCCTTGCATAAAGATGAAATCAAATGCCTTAACAGTTATCTTCCACGTAGACCGCCACGGGTGCCGGATTGATAGGTTCGCCAGTTGCATGGGCATGCGCAGATAAGTTTTCGTGCCTTCTTTCTTTTCAGCCGTTAATTTGTGCGTCTCTTCAGTTGTTAGTCGGCGTTTGTGGTGTCCTGATCTCTTTCTTGTGTCCGTGTTTGCACGCCCTGTCTCTTTTCAGAATGAATGGATACAGGTCTATAGTTTGAGAGTATACGCTATTGTCACCTTTTTTAAAGAGTGCAACTATTTTCGCAATCTGCATTCTTTATGGGGGCGTACCCGAAGAAAGGCAGACAATGTAAATATGTGTAAGTGCCGGTGCGATTATATCCGCAACGAATTTTACAGGCTTTATTTTACTATTATCCGCATCACAATAGTTGCTATCACTTAGTTCTATAAATACGGCAGTTACTTCTGAATCGGTCGTGGGGCGCGAAATAATTGAGCTCTCACAATTCGATTGAATGAAACGGCATGCATCGTCAATCACATTACCGGTAGCCAGGTTAGTAAAGTAATCGTTAAAACCATCTCTCTCATCGGGTATTCCCACTCCATCTGAAATTATACTTATGCTCGTTTGGGCACTCCGTTTATCAAGGAATTAAGCAAACGCCATATTTTATTGCTATCATGGCCGCAAGATGAGAATGATTTCCTGTAATGCGCGGCTTTTGCTGCGCGTAGTTGTTTGGTAAGGTCATTTCTAAATGACTTGAATAGCTTTAGGTCATCGGGATTCCGTGACGTGAGGAATTTTTGAAATAACCTTGCCTTTACTTTTATCTTTTGAAACAGTTCATGTGTCACCCAGGGTTTACGTATCCTTGTCGCAACAGAAACCTTACTACAAGAAGGAAACTCCTTATCATAGTAAGCAATGAATGCTAGCGGTTGTCCTGTCTCTTTCTATGTCGTCCTTTGTTCGCTAGCAATATGGAAGCATACAATCAATACCAACTAGTCCAGCTTAATGCATTAACGTTTTCAAAAAAGCATCATACGCGCTATCAGCACTTGTAGCGGCGACAACTTTATCCCACAACTCGTGACGTAGGTCTTCACGAAAGCACGACAGCCTGTCTTTCGTAATCATTTGCGAAAAACCGACTTGCTCAGCGATCCTTTTGGCTTTTCGTTTAACAGTAATAAATATAGGCATGCGATCACTTATATGAAATAGTGCCACCATTAACAATGGGTGATTGATGGTTAGTAATGAACAAATCTAGGCATGTCACACGTTACCCTTGTTGACGTATTGATAACATTGAAACAACCATATGTGTTTAAAATGACATTGAAATCACGTGTGGACTTACCGTCAGTCAACATGTCAAGATTGAAATCACCACAAATCAATTTGTACTGGCATTCAACAACGTGCTTTAAAAACTTGTCAAAAAATACAAAAAAGTTTTGCTGATTACCTCGCGGCGGTTTGTAGACAACAGACTAAACTGCGCGCGCATGTAAAACTGACAATATCTCATAGTCATCACTAACACACGAAAATTCACACTTTGCATTAAACGAGTCGCACACAAGCAAGCTGACACCACCACAGCGCGAGTTCTTTCTGGATTTCGTAAAGCACTGGTACGTTGGCCTACGACAGTGATAAAACTTGACCTGCGGCGACTATCGTGCGCGTCTCATGAGCACGCATTGTAGGCTCTCTGCTGTGCGGGCTGCCTGCTGTGCGACGCTTTCGCGCCTTGCGCTCGAGCATTGCAGGCTCTCTGTCAGGGGCTCTGGAACATTATAGCAATCTGTCATTTTTATTTATTTATTTCAACATACTGCAGCCCCGCAGGGCTATCGCAGGAGTGGGCTAATGCATACATACATAGAAGAGCATACTACATACATATATACATAGCAGAGCATAACAAGTGCGCTGAACATCAATGGTTAGTAATATACAATAAGAAGTCATCGAGTGATAAAGATCGAACGTAACCGGGCAACGCATTCCACAATTCAATAGAATGAACAAAAAAACTATATTTAAAAGCCACCGTACGATGGATAAAAGTAGTCATGTTCAACTCATGGTAATTTCGGGTGGTTGTTGGTCTAGCAGGTGCGATGTATTTGCTGAGTAGGGGGAACCGTGGAGAATTAATTAAGGTATAAAGAAACTTCAAACATTCAACGTGACGACGGGAAGAGAGACTGGTAAGCTGTAAGATAGGAAGATGGGAACTAGGTGAAAAATACCTGTCAAAGCGACGATAAATGAAGCGTACTGCTTTCTTCTGAACAGATTCTATTTTGTTGATATCCGATATCTTGTGTGGGTTCCACACAACAGAGCCATATTCCAATATTGGACGAACCAGTGTTTTATAAGTGAGAAGTCTTATGCTGAGGGGTGCTGAACGTAATGTGCGTTGCAGGTAGCCTAACTTTCTAAGCGCACGGTTGCACATGAGTTCGATGTGATGAGACCAAGATAAATCCTGAGTGAAAAGGAGACCTAGATATTTGTATTGCGAAATATTTCCGAGAAGGCAACCATTAAACGAATAGGTAAATGGAGGGTGGGAAGAACGCTTGGTAAATCACATGGATACCGTTTTTCGAAAGTTGATTTGCATTTGCCAAGTGTCACACCATGATTGAAATGATGCAAATGAATCGTTAAGGATGATCTGATCATGAGCAGTTTTAATCGTGTGATACAAAACACAATCATCAACATACATGCGGATTTTAACAGGCACATTACATGGCAGATCGTTAATGAAAATCAGAAATAGCATTGGGCCTAAAGTTGAACCTTGAGGGACGCCAGACGTTACAGTGCAAGTGGAGGAATGAGAAGGCTTGAATAGTACGTACTGAGACCTATTGGATAGGAAAGAAGAAATCCAGTTTACTAATGCTTCGTTTTTAAGAATAACAGTGAGCTTTTTTAGCAGTTTGTAATGTGAAACAGTGTCGAAAGCTTTGGAAAAGTCTATGAATATTGCGTCAATTTGATCACCAGCATCAAGGGCCTGGAGGATGTCATGGGTGAATTCACTGAGCTGGGTTATGGTACTAAACCCGCGGCGAAAACCATGCTGGGTATCAGATAAAATATTATTGCAATCTAAAAATGTTATGATTTGCTTGAAGATTATGTGTTCGAGTATTTTACAAGAATGGGATGTGATAGAGATGGGTCTGTAGTTCAATAAGGACTGCTTTTTTCCGGATTTGAGTAACGGAAGAATTTTAGCCGATTTCCAAGCTGTAGGGACAACAGACGTCGAGAGAGATTTCTGAAAGATAATAGTTAAATACCGACTAGTCCATAAGGAGTACCTAAGGAGGAATTCATTGTCTATGTTATCAGGACTACCTTTCTTCTTCGGATCGAGTTTTAAAATGAGGTTCAGCACACCCTGGTTTGAAACAACAATATCGTCAGTAGAACTAGGAGTATGCCCTATAAAAGGAGGAACAACGGAGTTATCGAGTGTAAAAACAGATTGAAAGTAATCATTAAATGCATTTGCAATAAGAGCAGTATCACCCGTAACTGTGTCATTTATTTCAAATGTATCAGTGGTAGAATCCATTGGCAGGACAGACTTCCAAAATTTACGTGGATTATTTCTAAGCAAACCGGGAAGTGTAACTCGAAAGTAAAATTCACGAGCAGCATTAGTTTTGCTTCGAAGTTCCTCCTTTAGAGCAATGAATTGTGCGGCAAGAACAGCATCACCAGCTCGTTTAGCACGCCGCAAACGCCCAAGTCGTCGCGACAGGTGCAAAATTTCCCGTGTAATCCAAGGCAGCTCTGGATTCGTCTTTTTTGTTTTTAACGGTACAAAACGCATGATGCACTTTGAAACAAGGTCACTGAAAAATTTTGTTAAAGTATCAACATCATCAAAAATACTAATCGCTTCAAACTGGGCGAAAGAAGTGCTAAGTGCATCAATAATACCCATATCATCAGCGTGGCTCATATTGCGGAAAGTAGAATAAATGTATCGGGCTTTCGGTACAGGACAAGAAATAGATGCAAAAACAGCTTTATGATCCGATATGCCATCCACAACAGTGCACGCATAACCATAATCGCAGACTCTAGTGCTGAAGAAGACAAGATCTAAAATCGCCGTGCCTCTTGTGGCGTCGCTGACTATTTGCTTTAGGCCGGAAGTTAGTGAAAAGTTCATCGTTTCTCTGTACAGTTGGGAAGCATGACCTAGCGGAGATAACGATGTCCAGTTTATATCGGGGACATTAAAATCGCCCATACATATTAGATTTGGCGAATGAAGAACTATTTCTTGGACGAATGCACTCAAGGAAACCAAAGAGTCCGCAATCAGGTTAGGTGGACGGTAAAAGACACCAACAACAAAAGTCAATGTTTCAAAATAAACTTTACACCAAACCGATTCGGTTTGAGACGGAGCATCAAGCACAGAAAACTTTAAGTCAGAATGTAAATATAAAGCAACGCCACCGCCTCTACCATCGATCCGATCACTTCTTATGACATTGAAGCCCGGCAGCGAAATCTCGGCATCACAAATTTCGTTATGAAACCACGTTTCCGTGACACCGATGACATGAGGGGAGTAGGACAAAGTTAGTGACAAAAAGTCAGGAAACGTGTTCACTAAACTTCTTGCATTAATATTTAAAATACGAAGATTATCGGGGAAATCACGGGGGCGTCAACAAGAAGCAGGAGTAGTGGCCGAAGGAGATGCCATCGCTACAGTATCGTGATTACGAGACTGAAAAATTGTGTTAGACTGCACGTCCCAGTTGTAGCGTATGTTATCAATGAACACGTGATCGTAAACAATGCGCACGGAAGAGCCGCTGTTGCAATGGGTTCTGGTTGCCTCCCCTAGCTTTCTTCTGATAAAACGAACGTTGTTAGAATAGTCTTCAGATGTGCGTTGATCGGAGCCCTTTAGCTTAGATGCGTTTTTAAGAATATGAATTTTTTCACGAAAATCCAGCAGTCTGAAAATGAATAGGGCGGGTGCGACCTGTGTGACGTCTACCTAACCTATGGCACCTTTCGATTTGTGGGCAGTCATGCTCAGCGTTTCCGTAAGAAATTTTGAAACAACGTTGGTCACTGCCCTGTTATCATCATCTGGAGATTCAGGAATACCATGAAGAATCAAGTTATTACGGCGGAGTCTACTTTCTAGGTCATCGTTCTGAGCCATGAGCGTAATCACCTTCTTATTAAGAGAACAAACTGAGCTTTTTAAATCGTATACTATTGTTTTAGGTGCGTTAGACACGGTACTAGACGACTCTAGAGCGTTAAGTCGCGACTCAACAGCCTCAAAGCGCGAATTGACTGAAGAACGAAGCTCAGCAATATCCTGTGCTATTTTATTTTGTCCAGCTAGCAGGCTGGAAAACATGGCAGAAACAGAAGGTTCACTATCGATGGATGCCACGTCGTGCACATCCCCGCTCGGTAACATAGTTACTCCAGAGCCAGTGCCGGAATTACTAGAAGTACCCTTTATACCCCTTGGCCCAGGGTTTAACTCAACGTCACCACTCAGGCACAGACAACTCACGCAGTACATAAGCTGAGCATAAATGGAAACATATAGAGATACAACGGTTTGTGGGCAACCGAGCAGCAGCAAGAAACGATTATTTGAACGGATACAATGTGCGTTGTCCAAATAACATACCTGCACAACAAAGAAGCACCGCGTGAGCATTGTGCTGTCGCTGCTGCCGCCTTGCCCACTGAAGCTGCGCTGTGGCTGGGAGCCTTTTATATCCGATGCTGATGACGTCACGAAGTTGGGCTTGACAAAGGTTTGTTGACCCAGTTGATAGTCAGCGTAGACACTTGGGGACAGCGCAGGCGCAATAGTTGAACCAAGTCGATCTTTCGGCAGCAAGACAGGAAGGGCAGACTGCATGCATCTGCGGCGATCGACGTGTTGGTTTGCGCAAGTTGACGCATTCCGAACCGCCGCGCCGTCCAGGCAGTGTGCCGGGGAATCCACAAGGCTGGCCAGAAACTGCACAACAAAGAAGCACCGCGTGAGCATTGTGCTGTCGCTGCTGCCGCCTTGCCCACTCATGATTTTATTTTGTTCTGCCTGGCCTGAAATTTACTTAATCGCTGACGCAAATACGGGTGGGAACCAGTAAACGTTTTATAGCCCGATTGAACGCTCTTCCTCTTAGAGGAAATTTAGTTTTCTTTCTTGGAAAACGAACAGCATCGCCGTTGCTCCATATATCCAAGCTGCTGTGAGTTAATGAGTGTGCAGAAGGTCAAGTATTTTAGTTGTGCCGAGGCAGGACAGCTAAAGAAGGTTCCCGATTTAGACTCCGATTAACCTGCTTCACCTTGCAATTCATAATGTTATATACACAGCCGGCTGTATATATATATATATATATATATAATATATATATATATATATATATATATATATATATATCTATATATATATATATATATGTATATATATATATAGGTTTCGAAAGAATGTTCCTGGCTATTGGTTTAATTATATGAAAGAAAACTAGTCACAGTGAAAAAACATAACATTTATTCTGAGCTTTCGGCCGGGGACCGGCCGAAAGCTCAGAATAAATGTTATGTTTTTCACTGTGACTAGTTTTCTTCATATATATATATATATATAATATATATATATATATATATATATATATATATATATATATATATATATATATACACTGTAGGAACTTATTCGACATCATCTTCCTGATCTGTAAATAACCATCATCAGTCATTCGCTCGGAGGTCTTTTTTGTCGGCGCCATCTTGCTTTTCGCGTAATCAAGCGTAGGCTGAAGCGTATTATTTCAAGTGGTGGAGGAGCTTTACGATCCCTTCGACCTCTCCTCTAAAGATCCCTCCTGCAGCTCCGTTGGGAATGCCGCTTACGCCAGCAGAACACCATGTCACAAGATGAGCCCACTGCCAACTCATCTAGTCCAACCGCCCGCAGCCGCCCCCACCACTGCCAACAACGCCCCCGCGCGACCCCGAAATATTCTCCAGTCTGCCTGGAGAAGATGTCCAAGACGGCTAGACAACAATGACCGTGTAAGCGTTTACAACAACCGCATGGAACAAGGCGTCGAAGTTAGACCGCGTGCAGTTTTATATTTATTTATTTATTTATTTATTTATTTTACCCTCAGGGCCAAGTGGCATTACAGAGGGGGGTGGGTACAGAAAATTCATTGAACAGGAACAACAACAACAAAAAAACAAAAAACAAAAACAAAAAGCAGTGAATACAGTAGGATCATACAACTGAAACTGGTATAATACAGTGTTAGCTAATACATACAATACTAATACATCACAGAATATATTTATACATTGTTAGCTAATACAATAAAAACAAAATAAAAGCCTAATCACACAATGCTGGCTAATGCAGTACGGAACAAGTGATTATCATTTATGGAAACAATGGTCACCGGGGAGTCTGTTCCACTCCTTTGATGTACGTGGCAAGAATGAAGTGAAGAAAGTTTTCGTGTTACATGAAGGGATGCCTACTTTGTGATGGTGATCAATGCGGCGAGATATGTGCTGTGGGCGAAGAAGTAGCTGGTCGTGCAGGAATGAATGGTGATATATCTTGTGAAATAGGGTTAAACGAGAAACTTTTCTACGAGATGTTAGAGAAGGGAGCTCAAGGGAAGTTTTCATAGTTGTTATGCTCGCAGTTCTGTTGTAGTTAGACAATATAAAACGAACGGAATTATTCTGTACTAGTTCAAGGGAAGTTATTAAATTGTCGTAGCTGGGGTCCCACACGGCTGTTGCATATTCTAGTTTGGACCGTATTAGTGTTTTATAAAGCTGCAATTTTAGGCCACATGGAGCATTAGAAAAGTTACGTCGTAAATAACCAAGCATGCGGTTAGCATTGTTAATAATGTATTCAATATGTGGTGACCAGTTTAGATTAGAGGTGATGTGAACGCCAAGATATTTGTAAGAGTTAACAGAATCGAGAGGAATGTTATTGAGATAGTAAGGGGGCGGGGTTGTGGAAGTTCTGGACACACGCATGATTTTGCATTTTTTAATATTTAGGTCCATTAGCCAATTTCACACCAGTTAGATGTAGCGTTAAGGTCAGATTGTAATACATTGACGTCATTATCGTTAGTAATTTCCCGAAAAATAACGCAGTCGTCTGCAAAGAGATGAATGGTAGATGATATAACAGATGAGAGGTCATTAATGTAATGAGAAATAATAAGGGGCCTAAGACGGAGCCTTGCGGAACGCCGGAATGAACTTCGCGAGAAGAAGAATTGTGACCGTTTGCAAAAACAAATTGTGACCTGTTAGTGAGAAAACATTCAATCCATTTAAGAGGTTATCATCAAGATTAAGTTGATGTAGTTTGTAAAGGAGCAGTCTATGGCAAACCTTGTCAAAAGCTTTTGAAAAATCTAAAAAAATGCAGTCGGCTTGCGATGATTATCAAGAATTTGATGTAAGTGATGTGTGAAGGATATTAACTGCGTTTCACATGAATATGTTTTGCGGAAGCCATGTTGTGCTGACGTGAAGAATGAATTTGATTCTAAGAAATTGACTAGGTTAGTAAATATGACATGCTCGAGTACTTTACAACATATACTAGTCAGAGAAATAGGACGATAATTAGTCGAACAGTTTTTATTACCGGATTTATGGAGTGGAACGACTTTTCCGATTTTCCATTGACTAGGAACAGTAGAAGTGTCCAGGACTGTTTGAAAAATTTTGGTTAGTGCAATGGAACTGTAAGCGCTAGTATTTTTCAAAAATTTTGTGTTAATACCATCGTAACCGGGAGAAGAATCATTTTTTAGTGCTTCAATTCCAACTAGCCAAGACGTGGTTCCTAAATCATGAGAGCGACTTCCGTGATTGGTCTTCCTTCAAGAACCAGCTTCAAGGCTGATTTTCGGCACACCGACACCTCATTCTGTCGGTTCATTCAGTCGGTTCATTCATTCATTCTACGGTTCATTCAGCGCCAGTCCTGTCTCTCTAGTTCCGGTGAATTGTCTTGTGTTTTGCGCACAAAGTTTTCCATCAGCTATGCACCATCTCGCCGAATTTCAAGTTTTGTTAAACCATCGTTCATTCGGAAGTTGCGAGGAAGAAACTGACTGAACGCGTCCAGCATTACGGTGAGTCTTATACCTCGTACATTGAAGACGTTACCGCGCTTTGCCGCCGTATCGACGACGCCATGCGAGAAGCTAATCGCGTACGAAACCCTCTGAAGGGTATAGGACCTACCGCTTTCAATCCCCTCGCCGCGAACAACCCGTCGACGGTATCGGACGTCATCACTGTGTGCCAGCGGCTTGATGCCCTGCAATCCATCCGCCTGCGAACCGACTTTTCCGAAAACCCCTTGGCAAACAGTATGGAGCTCCGATACGTCACTCGAGCCATAATTCGTGAGGAATTGCAAGCCTACGGTTCACCATCTAGCAACAACTCTCACGCCCAACCCGTCTCTACTGGTCTGCGAGGCATTATCACAGATCACAGAGCAAATGACAGCCTTTCAGAGCACCCACCATCCCAACGCTACACCTTGCCCCAACCGGCTTCGTACGCACACATCGCTGCAATGCAACCTTCACCGCCTCTAGTCACACCACCTGTGCCTGCCAGTGGCGTAGCCAAGAATTTTGTTCGGGAGGGGGGGGGGGGGGGGCTCACTTTGCACCGCGACCTCCTCATTGAATTTTTCTAACGACTAAGTATATGAATCACATATATTACCAGTGACAATTTGTATTAGATGCTGCAAATCACTTCTTGAATGCTGCGCACTGTCAAGAACAAGTAAGAAATGTGTTTTTCGTAAAAATATTATGTTGGCATGCTCGCAACATCTTTCCAGGAATACCTGTCTTCAATCTTTTCAATTTGTGTGTGTGTGTGTGTGTGTGTGTGTGTGTGTGTGTGTGTGTGTGTGTGTGTGTGTGTGTGTGTGTGTGTGTGGTGTGTGTGTGTGTGTGTGTGTGTGTGTGTGTGTGTGTGTGTGTGTGTGTGTGTGTGTAAGAGGTACGGCAAATATCACGTAAACTTTGGAACTGCATCAGTTTTAAACTGAAGAAGCGCCTGATAACAAAAAAATGAAGTCCACGAAATAACCAGGACGAGATCAAATATTTTATTGCAGATTGTTTACGCAAAATGTTCATCTTTTTGAACAAATGATGGGGCCAGGGAAAAACAAGATTGGGAAAGTGCACCTTAAATACGGGCAAAACATAAGTCACCGGAAACAGTGCGCTGTATGCTTACAGAAATCACAAATGTACATTTAAATATGCAATCAATACACGGAACTAAGCAATGATCACTATACATAATGCCCAAAATAAGGCAAAAGAACATGCTGCACAATCACAGATACTGATATGTCCTTGGGTCAAGCTGCTGTCTAGGACGCACCATGTGGACAGAACTATAAAGGAAGAGCGCATATATAACGAAAAAAAAAAGAGTATTTCAAGACTATTTCAAAAGTGCGAACCACTGTTGTGAACTCAATATAAAAGGAGGGTTGTATCTTCTAGTTCAAAAAGCAATGAAGAACTAGAACGACAAATAAAAGTAACAAACAATGCCGCTAGTACGGCTTCCCAATAGCTGAATTTGTTTGGTAACGCCACGTATGCCGACCTCTCAGTGAATAAGGTGAAGCTGTCGATTGGCTGTTAATGTCCACCCTATGCCCGTATTCGTATGTTCATATTAGGTCACGTTGTTAACTGCTAAAAGGTACAAAATCCTCACGGCTTTAAAAAGTGGGGAACAATATTATTGCCTCAGAATTACGGGCTCATTGACCTGAACTCTGGAACAGCAGTGTCTTTTCCTTTCGTTTGCACTGATTTTTGTCCTGCTCGGTATCAATGGACAAAGTTGACCCGACGAGGAAGCTTATTGAAGCGGTGAATGACTTCCGACACGCTGATGTCGACATTTCTGAGGGCGTAGAGAAGTGCCAGGCCAACCATGCGCTCCTCAGACATCGTGGAGCGTAAGTAGTTCTTAAGTAACCTCATGCTTGAAAACGTTCTCTCTGCGCTGGGAGTGGTCACTGGAAGGGCGACTAGAATCTGGAGTAGCTTGTACTAATTCGGATAGAACCTGCTGTCGCATTGAGAGAGAGCATCGGTTCCTGTACAGGGGCGCTGGTTTGCTGCTTTGTTCGCCCACTTTGTCCACCATAGTCGCAGTTCTCCCAAAGCAGCCCTCGTTTCGACGTCATGCGCAGAAACGGTCAGGAGATTTTCTGCTCCTTTCTCCCGATCATCTTGCATTGGTCGTATTGCGGATGGTACAATTACTGAAAAGTCCTTTAGAAGTGCCCTGTGCTTTTCTAACCGTTCCTTTATGTGGTCAATGAACGTAATGAACAGGTTTCTGCGAAAATATTCTTCCGCGCTTTCGAATGCATTGCTCCCAAAGTTTTGCTTCCGGACACCGGCTCGACGGCTAGTGATCTCCACGTTTAATTTTTCTGCTAATGCCTGCACTTGTGCAAATATTTTTGAGAAAGAAGCATTCGCGTTCTTGCGGTCATTTTCATTTGTCAGCTGTACCGCTTCTATGTCGTCACTGGCCGCGCTCATGTCGATACTCCTAGTCTGCAGCTTCTTTGACAGTGGCAAAGTCAGTGCCAACACGTGCTCCGTCACATGCAGGCTTACAAGGAACGCTGGTGACAAGAGTGCCAACATTAGACTGTTTGCCTGTACTGGACTTGCGCCATTTCGGTTAAACATAATCTCCTCTAGTGCTGCGATCAACGGCTCAAAGAGGCTCACAAATGAAACACTGCATCGTGCTTGTCGACCACGCGCGTTTCGCATAGTCCCAAAAGGCGCTTTCTTGTAGACCCAGGACAGCTCAAAATTATCATTTTTCGCAAAACGTGTGAGCGGCTAGAATATTTATGGAAAAATACTGACGTCGCCTTTAGAGTCCCAAAACAGTTTCGGATGTTTGTGACGGAGCATGCCGCACACAGAACTAGATTAGGGGTGACTGGCGCAGTGAGTGTAGAATTCGGCGGTATAATTCTCACGAACAGCAGCTTGAACACCATTCGTTTTGCCGGCCATGGAGCTTGCACCATCGTAGGCTTGACCACGGAGATGCTGCATGTTCATTCCCACGTGTATAAGGAACCTTATGATGGTGTCGGCGAGGGTCCGGCCACTTTGGTCGTGAATTGGCACAAAGCCTAAGAACATTTCTTCGATTTCGTTCGCATCCTCAAGCAGCTTACAAACAGTAAGCTGCTTGATACCAGCAATATCCGTCGTTTAATCAGCAAGTACGGAGAAGCAGCCTGCAGTGTTTACTTTTGTGACAAGGCTTCCCTTGATTGATGACTGCAGCAGAGATTTGTGTAATCTGGTTTTCTACATCTGGACTTAAATACGAGACATTATTTGGGCAACTTTCCAAATGCTAATTTAGATCTGTGTCGCCACAATCCGCTCGCATGCGAAGCAGCGTTCTAAAGTGACCTGTATTTGTAGAGGAGGCTGTGCTTTCTATAATCCTTCGGAACACTGTCTCTATGGCCACGGAGAGCCAGACCTTGCCGCCCGCAAAAGAGAACTGTCTCAACAATAGGCTGTAACTTCCTTCGGTTCTCTCTTATTTGAATTTGCCTGCCATGGTCCGAGTTGATCAACAACGCTGGGCACACATCCTGAAAAGGTTTGAAGAAAATTATCGGCTTCCAGCTGAGCGTCAGTGTGATATTTAGTGGCTTCGTGTGCACCGAATACTTCGAGGGCGTGCTTCCACTTTTGAAATAAATGGCTTGGATACGAGGGCCCCAGTGCGCGCATATTGGCTCTTGCCAATCCTCATTTCTGCTAAAAAGGACACACACTCGGCAAAACGCACCCTCTTGAAGCGCTGAGTAGCTGTATGGTTAAAAAAAGATCACAGCATATCCACGGAGTGAATGATGATGAGTGGGCGAAGCTGCGGAGGTTCGTCGGTAAACCGTGAATCTTCCGTGAATTCTGCCCAGTACATCATAACCGACGTGAGATCGGGCGCGTTTATACTAAAGGTTCGGTGAGTTATGACGACTTGCAGCTCACTTTAATTTTACATGTACGCTGTGAATTTTCATTGTTTAGAAAACCATTGCTTTAGAAAACATCTGGCGTCTTTCGTTAAGCAGCTGGCGTCTTTTCGTTTTGCTTTAGAAACATCTGGCGTTCTTTCGTTTTGCTTTTACAAAACATCTGGCGTCTTTCGTTGGTTTATTTCATCAATCAACGGCGTTTTGAACAAAATTTTTATTGTTTAATCACGCACAGGAGAAATCTCACCAGGCACTACCTTGGAGGTAAACAATGGCTGCTAATGGGAATGAGAGACAGAAGAAGTCGGCTTTTAGCTAACACTTACACTTCTACTTCTACTAACGTTTCCTACTGGAACATGCCAATGGCTGCTAATGGGGAATGAGAGACAGAAGAATTCGGCTTTTAGTTAACGCGCACGCTGCGAATTTTTTATTGTTCAACAACGCACAGGAAAAATCTCCCACCGGCACCACCTTGGAGGTCAAAGCGTAAGACTGGTTACGCACTATGACTACTACGACTACGACTACGAGGGACGAACGGGTGCCGCCTTAAGGAGCTTCGCCCCTAAAAAAAAGCATGGTTGATCCCGCCGTCATAGGAATCGGAATAACACGAAAGTAAAACGTGCCCTAGAAGTAACTGAATGTTTACTGTACATTGATATAAGAGAGTCTGCAGAATGTACATTGATGTGTGGCAGCTATAGCGCCGCTTAACATGGATGCACCCACTTTGATGCTTAGTGGTACATCTCCAAGCCGACGACTAACGTCCATGTTCAATGATTAAACAAACCCTTGTGGTAGCTGTAGTAGTTAACGGTGAAAGCGTAATCAGAGAACGAGTTGTGATAGCCAGAAGAGCGTCGCATATTGAACGCAGAACTTGGTCGCCATCCTGCGGCATGTTAAGTTGTGATTGAACACCACGGCCGCACTAGAGGGAAACGCAAAGCGCGTCGTGCCGCAGCGGTAGCCCGGCCGCAATTTTTCTCGGGGCGAGCGCATAGGCGGGGAACGCGGTGTTACACACAGGTGAGCCAGGCGCGCGTCGCAGAGCTATTTTTGGTTTGATTAGCGTAATGCTATGAGCGAGGCCGACGCTTTTACGACGCTTGCGTTAAGGTCTGCACCTCGCGGTGTGTTAAGGCATTGAGAAAATTGCACTTCTGTTGAAAACGCGCCGAATGGGACGAACGTGTAACACGTGTAACGCGTTGCAGGTACTAATCGCGAAAGCCACATTAATGACGAATTATTCTACTTTGCCGCTCTCACAGGGCAACACCACCCCGCCTACCGGGAGAGTGGTAGATATAAAAGGCGCGTTTGTAAAGCCTCAAGAGTCTGTGACCATGGCGCAGTGGATAGCGCGCCCGGCATGTGTTGTTGCGGGCCGAGCGGTCGTGGGTTCGATGCCCGTTGACGGAACTTTTTTTTTCTTTGCCATCTGATCGTGTACATTTTTTTATGTCATTTCCGTGACGGAAATACGTCACTGAAGTCTTGGTGGACCCCGGCATGAAACACATTCGTGTTAAAAATCTTGCAGAAAAGCCACCTTCCAGAACCTTTCAACTGTCTATGGCATTGTCGTGCTCGAAAAAAAAAAAAACATTTTAGACGACATCCTGGGTGGTTTTCGGTGAAGGTGGTTATATCGGACGGCGTTGTATAATAGAACGAGAAACAGAAACATTTTCAGGGGGGGAGGTGGCGAGGATGCTGAAGCGCAAAAAATCCCTTCCCCCGGGTGACGGCCCTGGTCGGTGGTGTATGAGAGCACGAAAAATTTCGGGGGGGGGGGGGGGGCTGAAGTCCCATAAGCCCCCCCCCCCCTGGCTACGCCCCTACTGTCTACGTACTTTAAACATTCCGGATTTGACAGTGACATCACATGCATACTGACTCATCTTTTCTAACACAATGGCGCGTTGCTTTCACCCTAGAACGTTAGAAAGAGAAAAAAAAGGAAGTTATCTTAGTGCTAGAGAACAAATTCTTGTCGCCAAAGAACTAAGAACATCGAAAGACATACCAACCACACCGAGCCTGACCCCCTTTGGACTCCGGCATTGCACGATTGCTGGTATTCGTGCTATCTGAAAAATGGTTAAGCCACAACGTATCGCTTATTGCGTATCACTCTTAATCGTGTCCTGCTTAAAGTGGCAGTCTATAGCCCGGGAACGAGACGAAAAATCTAACGCCTATAGACTGTTTGTTTAGCCGGCACAACCTGTTAGCCGGCGCCGCCCGTAGCCGTCCCTCGGCCTAGTAGCTTTCTCAGTGGGTCATCTCATAGGCGGGACTCAATATAGGCCGGAGATTTTTCGTCTCGAATCCCGGCTAGTTGAAGGCCGGCTATAGAGATCCCCTCGTTCCACGTGACCAGCTGTCCTGGCTACGATGAGTCCTACCTATGGTGCGTCTCAGCTGCGGCGCGTCCTGGCTATAGGCGATGTACGAAGCGGCGAAAAAAAAATTGGTTTTAGCTCACCTTTTAAGCTCTATTCGGGGATTTGGAGGCTGAGACACATATTTTATGACATACATAATCCATATACACATATTACATTGAGAAGTAAACCACAGAAAAAGACATGGCTGATCCATCTGTCATAGGAATCGCTATAACACGAAAGTGAAACGTGCCTTCACAGACGTAGTTGAGCGTTTGCTGCGCATTCTTTCGCCTCATGGGCAAAGGAATGAATGTCACGCGAAGAATGGCAAGCAGCTCGAAACTTGCAACGCGCTGCTCAAGCAGAAAGGACGCACGGAACGAACATACACAGGATGAGAGCAAACTAACTGTCACATTTGTAACTTATTTCTGCGTGAGCACCGCGCTCCTTTCGCAAAAGCGGCCGCTGCAGTGAACCAAGCGACCTTCGTGCTCTGAACGCGAGACGTACAAACCACCGCGATCACGAGATAAGCGCACGCACGATCGACCACGCCCTGTAGACGCGAGCGCTCGTCGCAACGGCGACGACCTTTCAAGCGCGCTCTTCGAGCCCTTTGCGCCATCTCGCTAGTGATAACGAAAACATGATGTAACACAGATCTCTGAGTACAGCCACCTGCAAATGGTGTATATAAATAGCTCGCCGTTAGCCTTGCGAAGAACGCGCCGTCAGTGGCCGAATCGTTTCGCGCTGCGGAGCGAGGGGTCGTATGTTCGATTCCCGGTGACGGTCCTTTTTCTTCTGTTTTTTTTTTCTTTGCCCACTGTTAGTCTTTATATTTTACAACGTCATATGCGTGACGGAAATACGTCAGTGGAGCCCTGGTGGACCCCGGCATAAAAAAATTTCGTGTTAAAATTGGCCGCGTATCTGGTGCTTCGCTGCAAATGCCGTCGAAAGACGATGGACGAGCGCTGCGTTAGAGTTACTGTATATGCTACCTTTAGTTAGCAGAGTTGCGCATAGGTCTGGCTAGCATCCACAGCTATGGGGCGAAGACGCGCTCCGTTTTTGCAGGCGATATACCTACCGGGTCACCGATCGGCAAGTCTGGCGTGTCGAAGACCGCTGATTAACTTTACTGTGAATGACTAGTGTTAATCCAGTTCGCTGCAGCGGCACGATCGAGAAATACAAGAATTAACCCGAGCGTCAGCTTCTCCGCAACGCATGGTTGCTAGCGGCGTTTGGAAGACGGATGCGCAACTCTGCTACCTAAAGGTAGCATATACAGTAATTCTATGCTGCGTGAGATATGGGCGCCATCTCGGGAAACATGAGCTTGTGCAGAGGGTTTCTTTCCTCCGTGGCAGAGGACGTTCGTCGCCGTGCATAGCGTCGCATTTTCAGCATAGTCGTATTTTCAGCGCAGCTTAAGAAACTAGGGTGTTTATAATTACGTATCTATGTATTTTCTGTTAAAGTAACACACCACCTAATACTTACCTAGTGGTGTTGTGCCTCAGATATGCGGCTTTAATGTTTGCTTTTCGATCGACAATGTACACAAGTATGAATCTAGCCACCTGTTCAAGACGGCTGGGCGTTCGGAAAGTGGTTCGACTTTGGCCGGGTGGCTGAATCGGGTGACAAACAGACAGACAGACCAAAATTTCTGCGTTTAAGTTCCCCAAGAAAGACTATCGTCTTTAAAATCCACAATAAACGCACGCGGATTCGAACTCGCGAACACTCGATCAGCAGGCGCGTACGCTAACCACTACACCACATCACGCCGCGGCCATGGGCCATGGTGGTAAAAGAACAGGGGTTTATATGCACCAATGCGTCGCTACACGCACTGGCGTATTAGTCTAGTGGAGGTCGTTATTATGCATGTAGCTTGCACTGATACGTAAGGAGAGGTTTTTTAAATGATATTCGTGAAAATATATACGGAGTAACTCAAGTTATTGGTGGGAGCATGCTTGAAGCGAATTTGCGTGCTTGGTATAAAAGATAAAACTGTTGGGCATATATTTGGCACTGGCGCCTCAGTGACATTTAAAGAATCTTGGCGTTCATAATACCCGAGTTCTATTCATTTAAGCGTCAGCCTGTTGCCTTTCGTGGGTTGAAGGAGTTTTCAACGTCAAGATTCGCTTGCCGTGGAACGTGTGCTCGGAATTCATCCGCGGCAACCGGTCAGCGACGTAGCGGATTACCGACGGAGAATCTCCGTCCTCTCAGTAACGTCGCTGGCCGCTTCACCGCCGACGGTTATCGGGCCGGTAGCCGATATCGTCACAAAGCGTATTCAGTTTATTTCGAAGCCGTAGTCGACCGTGCTTCAGAACAAACCGCTCACGCTCATATGCCAGGATGTTTTACCTGTTACCGTCGTTGGCTCGACCCTCTCCCCGTAATAATTACACACTGAGATGAACATGCGCTGATAATCGTGGAATTGTCAGCCATATATACAATATGCGAACATGCCCGAGCAGGTGCAGTACGCCGTGCACGCACTGCAGATGAACTTCACTTGTAAAGGAATTCATCCTGGCTCTAAACGTTGGATAGCGCACGTCGCTTCCCCTCAAACGAATGACACTATTCCAGTAGACATTATTTTAGCTTCAATAAAAAATGTGGCCGACGTTTGCGTCGACCATGGAAGCGAGGAGCTGGCGCTGATTGCATACAGCTACGCAGTCGCTCGACGGACTGCGCCCCGGAGGAAATGCCGTTTATGTTGGACGCCACTCGCGCGACATACATGACTCCTGAATTGGTCTGTGCACGCTGGAGACGCGGCTCGCCGTTCGCCGTTCTCAGGCACGCAGTGCGCAGGCAGGAATTTGATGCTAACATGGACTGCGTCTTATATCCGGCAGCACTTATCGCAGAAATATTTGTGGCGTTCTGTTATGACTCCATCAGTGGCCCTAGTTTTGAGAACGTCTGGATTCACGCTGATATAGCGGTCCCGCCGCGCTGTTTAAATCACGTCATACTCGTCTCAAAGCCGAGACTGCGCTAAAATCACACTGGATGATGCAATATTTTTTCCACAACTTTACTGAGACATTTTCTGGAAGCACGAGTCCATGCAATGTACTAAGTATAGTATTGGTGCGAAAGGCACTTTCATGGGCACGCAGTGCCTAACTCTGTACAAGTTCCACATTTTGATAAATTTTTGACAAATCTCCCCGTGATTAATACGGCTGAACACGCAAACATTTACGAGTTACATTCACACAGCTGCATTTGCATGCGCACGCGACTGGGGAATGTTAGTTTGTTGTGCTATAGTGCGTGGGAGAGCCTTCTGGAGTTTTTTAGGTATACACGCACTTAATTTTTTATGTGCGCATTACTGAGAGGCGTTGCGTACAGCAGAAATCCAGAACTTAGTATAGTGGTGCATTAATGGAAAATGAATTTGACACCATCGAGTAATAGCTTCTAGTGTTGCAGAGCTATGCGCAGATTTTTTTATTGCGCACATACAAAGCGGTTGCGCCTCAGTGTGGCAGTCATCACGAACTGATAAAACATTACATATTATGGCAAGAAAGTTAACGTAGAGTGGCCATTTGTCGAACATGAGGGTGTTTAACGATTTATGAACTTTTTGAGCCAATGCAGCGATGTTATTACGAGGTACACCCACAGGCGTGCGCACTTCGCGCTGGCACATATGTACGTTCCAGAGGACGGTAATTTAATTATGAAAATATTGTTTTCCAGACTTGGGCATTGCCTACCGCGGATTTAGGAGAAAAGGGTGAACGGTTTTGCGAAATCTAGAACACATAGTGGAAGCTCTACTGCCCGCACTTGATTTCGACAGTATGCCGTTACTAATAGTAGAACATTAAATTAGATATGTGCATTTCACGGCAAACGATTCGCGCATTTGTCCAAGGAAGAATTTTGTTTTTCATCATTACCGGCCTATTTTATGTCCACTTGAGGACGAAGGTCTCTTCACTAATCCCCCATTGATCCTATCCAGCGTATTCATTACTATTTTTTGTGTGTTTGTGCCATGCACAAGGACTAAGAAAGCAGTCGGGTTGCGGTATCCCTAATGCGGACTCCCTTGACGTCAAGGGGCACGCCGTTTAGTGGTTGATTGTTGGCTAACAGAATTTTAGAATTGGCTACGCAGACGTTGTGTTGGCTGGGCACGTACGCTATACTGTATTCGGAAAGTAACCTGCGTATACCAGTGTTTAGTCTTTGACAGATGCGAAGTGGCAACAAACACAAGGAATCGTGCACACGAAGCTCTGGGTACCGTATGCTAATGCTGCCTAATTTTAACCACTTGGGATTTTTTTGAACGTGAACCGATTACATCACATAGGAGCGTTTTTGCGCTCAGTTCCCCCTTGATGGGTACCTGGATCAATCGTTAACAGTGAGCTTGGAAACTATAAGCATGCAGTGTGTTTAGACATGCGTATAAAAATTCGCATCGTTTTTTTTTTTAGTAGCGGCGGTTAAAGTATGAACGCACCGCGTTCCCCGTAAATGTACCGTTCAACGGAATCATTTCGGTTGAGAATAGAGTGCTGGGGCCCCGAAGCGGCTTGCGTACGTAAGCCCTTGCGTTCTTTTGTATTCTCCGTGGATGCGGCTGGGAGTACAAAGGAACGCAAGAGCGTGCGAACGCAGGTGGCTTGGGGTCTCCGGCACTAAAACTCTCTAATGACTTGACGGAGCATACCAGCTTCATAGTTCAACAGTACGTGCTGTGTCTAGCGCGTATAAGCATGCGAGAAACAGGTACTGCTCACGTGTAAAAATAAGTATTTATTGTAAAAAAATACAAACAGCGCTAACAGCAATGCTCAGCGCTGAAGGAAACGATAAACGTGCCATCCGATGTTCTTTCGGACAAGACAAATATATGCTGGTGCTTAACGAATACCTTTGATCTTTTCAATGTGTCTTCGACAGCTTCCCGCCGGCAGAACACCTGGGAAACAACTGGGTTCATTATACTCTGCACAAGACGAAGTATTGAGCATGCCCATGTGAGGTCCTTGATATCGTCAAGCACCAAATAAGGGCTTTCTCTGGAAGTGTGCCAACTGAACGTTTCACATTCTCTTGCACTCGATCGCAGTAGAACGCCTTGTTGTCGTACTCCCTCCAAATTCTGCGGTCAGGCGATGGGGGGGCTGCTGGCATGTGATCCTGACGGAAAAAAAGAAACGCAGAGGACACATGCGGCGTTATGTTCTTAAATCACCTGGTATTTTCGCTCATCACACAAAAACTTCTACCTGGTAAACGGACGTTTTCAATCAGGTGTACACCTTGTCGAATTTTGTGTAGACAGCGTCACAGAAGTTACAAATATGAAAGGGCTTTCAGAAGTTGGTAATGAAGCTTTCAAATAGTGTTTTAACCATAAACTCACTACAGTTATGACAGAAAGCTTAGCATGATTTCCTCAGAAATGCTCATCGATCTCCACGAAATATATGCGCGCATGCACATCTGACCAAGTATGACTTTGACCTTGTTGAACGTCTCCATGAAAGTTCCAGTTTTTCTTAAAAGTGAAGCTCTGTTTAGAATGTCGGCTGCAAGTGAAAACCACAGCACAGTCGCAATTTGATGGGAATCACGTACAAGGAAAGCACTTTTACAACAGACTCACGAATCATTCGTTAAGTAAATAAAGTGGCAGGCAAACTTGGTTTGAAATTTGGTTGCACAATGTTGCACAATATTGCAATAGCACAATATTGCAAACGAATTTTCTTCAATACCAGGTGGATGCCAATCACGGCGAATATTTGAATGGTAGCAGCCAATGCATGATTAAAAATTAATTCGCTGCTGCCGGTCAATGCTCGGCTGCAGCGGCGATATTTAAAAGGTAGTGAAACGCAAAAAAAGAATAAATAAACAAAAAGAAAGATCGTATGCTCAGTTACGGCATTGTAAGCAATACCGCGGCCGGTGCTGCTGTTGCTGCTGCTGCTGCTGGAGACCCTGCAAGGTGTGAGCTCCTGGCCAGTTGCTCGATAAAGCTTCGCCTGGCTCTCGTGTCACAAGGTTTTGTCACCTGCAAACGTATTCAAATTTTATCACAAGGATGAATGACAATTATATGCCTTATTACGACTGCTGTATGCACTTCACTTCTCTGTTAGAACATTAACAATGAGCAATCCAACAACATAAACAATAAGCTGCCAACGAAACAACAGTATAATAGAACGCGTTGCTGGGCGAGTTGGTGCATTGTCTACAAATAAAAGCAGAGCGTGAAAAAGACGGGACACAAGAGACAAGAAGACGGGACGGGCGCTCGTTCCGTCTTCTTGTCTCTTGTGTCCCGTCTTTTTCGCGCTCTGCTTTTATTTGGAAACAACAGTACTTTCATACAACCGCGGTTATATACCGCTGTTGCATCGCATGAAATGGTGGATTAGAGAACAAAAATTCCATCAACTAGCTAACGTCTACATTATAGATGACGAATCAATTTACCTTCATCGAGAGCTGCAGTTTGCACAGGCACCACAGCTAGTGCATGATGCACTGATGTACTTGCCCACACTTGACATGGCACTGCATAACACCAAGCGATAAATGTGACCAGAAACCACAGAAAACAGTGAAGGGGCACAGTAAATACGCACATGTATTCACGAGGATGAATGAGGCTGGCTTTAAAATTTGTTAAAAATTAGGCAGCAAAACGCGTTTTAAAGACTATTCAGAAAGTGAAATTGCTGATTTCGCCTCCTAAAAACAAGACATGCCGCTAGTCGGTACCTATGAGCGCCTGATCCAATGAAACGGTACTAACGTCTTCGGTGCTCGTAAATGCACTTTTATTACTTTTTGGTTGTGGAAAAATTTTTCCGCTTCCCAAAGGTAAAAAAGAAAGGTAAATGCCAAGTATAACGACCTACCATGAAAGCTCATCCTAACATCATTCAACTGCAAGCAAAAATATGCTTCCTTTGATTGTCGCATTGTATCATTGACCATAAATGCAGATAACAGTTGCTAGCCGAAAGATAAGAAGCCACGCGAGAGCTAAAATTACACAGCTTGTCAAGCAACACGAAGTGATTATCTCAGTGACACCTGTCAAAAGCGACGAAAGCGTCTGAACTGTATGAGAGTTCACAATAAATGCGACCAGCACGACAACACGTGCGCGACTATAGAGACGGATGACGATTACAGCAAAGTACTCGTATACTCGTATAGTTACTCGTACGCATACTCGTATAGTTATTTCAAAAGCCGTCAGAGGAATATTCTGGCAGTTCAATACCGTCATTCATATTGCCACGTGCGTTTCTTATTATCACTTTTTCTGTATTCGGTTTTCGCCCACAAAGACTGTCAGCAACGCTCAGCGCGAACCGCGCCTCATTGTTCGAGATGCTTCGCGATCATTGTAGATCGTTTCGTTAAGATTGCGCGCAAGACGCGCACACTCGAGCTTATTCTAGAATTCGCGCGACAGCCAGCGACAACGCTGGAATATTTGATGGCACATGTTTAAATGCCGACGCGCTTCACCGGTTGTCAGTTGATCGACGCTCGACGCTCTGTCCGCCGCTATCAGTGTATTGCTGTAGTTTGACTTTCAGTTTCTCGGCCACAAGTTCGGCCAAATAAAGTTTCATCTCGGACGTGTTCACTGCTGCCTTCGTCGACGTCACGACCACGTGACATCTGGTGGAGGTGCTTCCCGGTCCATGTACCGAACGAACCCCTCGAGCCGTGCGCCGAGCTCACACCGTCAAAAAGACATCGACGCCAACCAGCGGGCCAGCCGCAGGCAGCAAGGTCTCCCACCTGAATACGGACCCCTACCCGACAAGACCAAGACCGCGAACGAGGACGACATGCACAATGACGACCACGATGTCCCCTGCAGCGATTATGATGCAGCCACCCAGAGAGCCGCCGACCTTCTATGGAGTGCCAAACGACGACCCCGAAACCTGGCTTGAGACGTTCGAAAGGGTCTCAACATTCAACAACTGAGGCTCCGAGGACAAGCTGCGCCACGCCTACTTTTACTTGGAAGACGCAGCTAGGACCTGGTTCGAGAATCGGGAGTCCACCCTTCGAACCTGGGACGTCTTTCGCAGCGCTTTCCTGGAGACGTTCGCGAGCGTCGTCCGAAAAGGAAGGGCCGCAGCCTTGCTGGAGACATGGGTCCAACTACCAAACGAAAGCGTGGCCATCTTCGCAGAGGAAATGACCCGACTGTTTCGCCACGCTGACGCTGCCATGCCTGAGGACAAGAAAGTCCGCTTCCTCATGCGAGGGGTAAAGCAAGCGCTCTTCGCTGAGCTGATGCGGAACCCACCATCGACGGTCCAAGAATTCGTCTCAGAGGCGACCACGAGTGAGAAGACGCTGGAAATGCGCAACCGCCAATATAATCGCCGATTGATTCAAGACAGCCCAGCTGTTAATGCCCTCGGCTCCGACGACCTGCGTGAAACGATCAGAGCCATCGTGCGGGAGGAGCTTCGCAAGCTCTTACCTTCGGCGCAGCCTCAAGTGGACTCGATCGCAGATGTCGTTCGATCAGAAATCCAGCAGTCGCTGGGCAACCTTGAACCGCCACTGCCTCAGCCGCAAGCCATGAGCTACGCTGCTGCAGCCCGACGCAACGCCCCCCCCCCCTGCTCGCCCACGTCAAGACGCCGCGCTGCCGCAGCAGTTCGGCCGCCAGACGACAACACCACCGACGCCCTACCGTCCTCCTGTCGCCCAGCGCTATGGCGCGCGCTACGCGCCAAGGAAGACCGACGTTTGGCGCGCCCCTGACAACCGCCCGCTCTGCTACCATTGCGGGGAGGCCGGCCACACGTACCGCCGCTGCCAGTACCGACAGATGGGGCTACGCGGTTTCGCCGTCAACGCGCCGCACCCGCAGCCAGGTGAACGGCCTCGCGACATCGACGACTACCTCACCGGAACACAGTGGCAAACGACGACCTTCCCGCTCGCTGTCTCCCGGCTGCTACATGTCACGGCACCGCCGGCAGTACACTGGCCCAAACCGGGGCCGGTCGCCTAGCCCGTATCTGGGAAACTAAGGGCAGCAACCGATGGAGGTGTGGTTGCTGTACGACGAAATGTCGAAGATCTTCCGTGGCCGCCGACGACGACAACGCGAGGAGACCTGCAGAACACGACGCGAAGCCGACGAAGCCCTACCGATGAAACCTCGCGGACCGAAGAAGACGTGACGACGCAGCATGGAAGCACTGCAACAAATCGTCGCAGCCGTGATCCGACGCCGCGACCTAGCCGCAACGCAAGGTCACGCACTAGCGACATCGACGTTCTCATGTACGGCCACACGTCACCGCTCTCGTCGACATTGGGGCCGACTATTCCGTCGTCAGTGGTCCATTCGCCACCAAGCTGAAGAAAGTAAAGGCCGCTTGGAGTGGACCCGAAATCCGAAGAGCTGGAGGCCACCTGATAACGCCGATTGGTGTCTGCACGGCGAGAGTCACCATCAATAAGCGGACTTATCGTGCGAGCTTTGTAATCCTACGAAACTGCTCCAGGGATGTAATACTTGGAATGGACTTCCTAAGTGATCATGGCGCCGTCATCGACCTGAGGTATGAGTCGATAACACCAACCTCAGTCAAAGCGCTCCCGCCCCACGCGACACCAGGGAACCATGCATTGAATGGAACAGAAGAGCAGGTGACCGTTCCGCCGCGCTCCAGCTTATTATTTCCGTCGGCACCGAAAAAACCGCGAACCTTGAAGGCGTCATCAAGGGTGATCAGCACCTGCTCCTGAAGCGTCAGATTTGCGTCGCAAGAGGCATAGCCGAGCTGCGTGACGGCAAAGCAAAGGTAGTGCTGACAAACTTCAGCCACCAATATAGGCACCTCAACATTGGTACGACGGTCGCCTACATCGACGAATTCGTGGACGCCAGCAACGCTTTCGCCCTCTTTGATGCTACAGAACCTGCTTCGAAGGATCGACGTCCCGAACCAGATTTCGACGTCAACCCCAGCCTTCCGAAGGTCAAGCAAGACCAGCTCAAGACCCTGCTCCTGCAATACAAGGACTGCTTTTCATCGTCGTTCAGACTTCGGCAGACACCGGTCGCAAGACATCGCATCATAACAGAAGAAAGTACCAGGCCACTTCGTCAGAGCCCGTACAGAGTTTCGACTCGAGAACGTGAGGCGACAAAGAAACAAGTCGACGAAATGCTACGCGACGACATCATCCAGCCTTCAAAAAGTCCGTGGGCGTCACCCGTGGTGTTACTGAAGAAGAAGGATGAGACCCTACGTTTCTGCGTCGATTATCGACGCCTGAACAAAATCACGAAACAGGATGTGTACCCTCTCCCACGTATACACGACGCCCTAGATCGCCTCCACAACGCGAACTACTTTTCTTCGATGGACCTCAAGACCGGCTACTGGCAAATCGAAGCCGAAGAGAGAGACCGAGAAAAGACTGCCTTCATAACGCCGGACGGCCTGTTCGAGTTCAAGGTCATGCCCTTCGGTCATTGCTCGGCACCTGCGACTTTCCAGCGAGTCATGGATGCAGTATTAGCTGGCTTGAAGTGGCAAACTTGCCTTGTTTACTTGGACGACGTCGTTGTGTTTTCCTCGAACTTCGACGAACACCTCCAGCGCCTTGAATCCGTACTTCAAGCAATCAAGAACTCCAGGGCTCACCCTGAAGCCAGAAAAGTGCCGCTTCGCGTACGAGGAGCTCTTGTTTTTGGGTCACGTGATCAGCAAGACTGGAGTGCGCCCAGACCCGCAGAAAACAGCTGCCATCGCCGCGTTCCCGCCGCCCACCGACAAGAAGGCCGTGCGCCGATTTCTCGGCTTGTGCGCCTACTACAGACGCTTTGTCAAAGACTTTTGACGGATTGCCGAGCCACTAACGCAGCTCACGAAGACCGACGTCGAATTCAGGTGGCAAACAGCGCAAGTCGAAGCATTTCATGAACTGAAACGACGCCTGCAGACGCCTCGGATACTTGCGCATTTCGACGAATACGCCGATACGGAGATTCACACCGATGCAAGCACCGTAGGACTCAGCGCCGTCCTTGTGCAGCGGACGGACGGACTGGAAAGGGTTATCAGTTATGCTAGCCGGTCGCTGTCTAAGGCAGAGGCCAACTGTTCTACAACAGAAAAGGAGTGCCTCGCCATCATCTGGGCTACGTCAAAGTTTCGACCCTACCTCTACGGCAGGCCCTTCAAAGTTGTGAGCGACCATCACGCCTTGTGTTGGCTAGCTAACTTGAAGGACCCTTCAGGTCGCCTCGCACGGTGGAGCCTAAGACTTCAAGAATTTGACATTACCGTCGTGTACAAGTCCGGAAGAAAACACTCCGACGCCGACTGCTTGTCTCGTGCCCCCGTCGACCCACCACCGCCCGACGACCAGGATGATGACAGCTTCTTGGGAGCCATAAGTGCCGACAACTTCGCCGAACGAGAGCAAGCGGACCCAGAACTCAGGGGCCTTGTGCAATACCTCGAGGGCAGGACTACCGTTGTTCCGAAGGTATTCACGCGGGGACTGACGTCGTTTTTCTTGCGCAACGGTGTTCTCCTAAAGAAGAACTTCTCACCGCTTCGAGCCGATTGCCTTCTCGTGGTAACCTCGACATAGCGGCCAGAGGTCCTCCAGGCTCTGCACGACGACTCGACGTCTGGACACCTGGGTGTTTCTCGCACGCTAGCAAGGATACAGGAGAAGTACTACTGGCCGCGCCTTTCCGCCGACGTCCCCCGTTACGTAAAAACCTGCCGGGACTGTAAGGCGACGCAAGACACCGCCCACTAGGCCAGCCGGACTTCTACAGCCTATCGAGCCACCTCGGCCGCCGTTCCAGCAAATAGGGATGGACATACTGGGGCCGTTCCCACGTCCAATACCGGAAACAAGTGGATCGTCGTGGCAGCTGACTACCTCACCCGCTACGCCGAGACAAAGGCCTTGCCCAAAGGCAGTGCCGCCGAGGTAGCCAAGTTCTTCGTGGAGCACATCGTCTTGCATCATGGCGCCCCAGAAGTCCTCATCACAGACAGAAGTACCGCCTTTACTGCGGACCTAACTCAGGCGATCTTCAAATACAGCGAGGCGAGCCACCGCCGCACCACCACCTACCACCCGCAGACCAATGGCCTCACCGAGCGTCTAAATAAGACCATCGCCGACATGCTGGCCATGCACGTCGACGTCGAACACAAGACATGGGACGCCATCCTTCCGCACGTGACCTTCGCGTACAACACCACCGTAGAAGAAACGACGCAGATGACGCCATACAAGTTGGTCTACAGACGGAGCCCGGCAAGGACGCTCGACGCCATGTTACCAAACGTGACCGACGGGGAAAACATCGACGTGACCACCTACCTACAGCGCGCCGAAGAAGCACGACAGCTCCCCCGCCTACGGATCAAGAACCAGCAGACGACTGACAGCCGCCGCTACAACCTTCGACGACGCTACATGGAATACCAATCCGGTGACCGTGTATGGGTATGGACGCCAATACGCCGACGGGGACTTAGTGAGAAGCTTCTTCGACGATACTTCGGACCGTACAGGGTACTTCGACGCCTCGGCGCACTCGACTGCGAGGTTGTCCCTAATGGCATTACGAGCTCTCAGCGGCGCCGTGCGCGACCTGAAGTCGTCCATGTCGTGCGCCTCAAGCCATATTACGCACGTTAGTGAATGTGAGGACTGTACTTTTGTTTGTTCTTTATTGTACTTTCTTGCTTTATTCTTGTTATTTATTATTGCATGTATTGCCCCCCCCCCCCTGTTCTAAGCATCGGGACGATGCTTTTTCAGAGGGGGGCATTGCCGCGTGCGTTTCTTATTATCAGTTTTGCTGTATTCAGTTTTCGGCCACAAAGACTGTCAGCAACGCTCAGCGCGAACCGCGCCTCATCGTTCGAGAAGCTTCGCGATCATTGTAGATCGTTTTGTTAAGATTGTTTTGTTAAGACGGCAACCGATATCCTGAAAGTTTTCCGTGAATGCGGCTATGGATTGAGGTTTACCCTTGAGCTAGTTAAGGACACCAAGCTACAGTTTTTAGATTTATGCCTTTCATTCGAGGACAGTCATGTTTGTTGGCATTATCTTCCGAAATCGCAGAAACCCGTCCTTCCGTTTTCGTCCCGACACTCGAAAGTGATAAAGAACGGAATAGCGTATTCCGCCCTGAAGTCTGCTTTGGCAAAGTCTTGCGAACATGGCATGGAGCGTAGTTTCTTAACACAGATCCAAAGACTTCAACAAGCGGGTTACCCTGACAGTGTGCTGTCTAGTTGCAGTGAGAGGCTATCGAGATGGGTAAAGGGTCAGAACCATTATAACAAATGTGGCAATAAGCAGAGATACGAAAAGGTAACAGTGTTACCTTATGTACACAAGCTATGTCATGGTCTGAGTAATGTAGGCAATAGGTACGAGGTTAAGACAGTGTTCTCTGCTCCAAATGAATTTCCGGGAATCTGTCCTCTCGTTAGGAGAAAAATAGAGCACAGTAGCGTGTTAAGTGAAGGCTGTGGAACGAACCATGTAAAGTCTACGTATGTGCCAAGGTAAATGTAAATGGTAGCGAAGCTTCCATAGAAGCCCATACGTTCAGAAAATGGCTGCTCATCAGCTGCTCATGGGGTTTAGCGCCATCTGTGTGAGGAGGGAACACTTCCGGCGGAACAAAAATTAAGCGGATGTGATGCAATATCCGGTAAAAAAGTGACGTCATTTTGTTGTCACTAGCGCGAAATTTGACCTCAAAATATTTTTCTTAGGCCCCTCATCGCTAAGGACTCGCGCTACGGCGAGCCGGCAAGCCCTTGGCGAGTGCGCTTGAAGCCAACGCTAGCTAAACTAATATCGACCCGTGACTAAACAGCGGTGTTTAAGTGTACCGTCGTGCAATTCGCCTTGGTTTTACCAGGAATCTTTATTCTCTGAGCTTTTATTCTGCGTTCGTGTCATCTTCCACAGCGTGAATAAAGTAGGCAACTGCGTAACTCTCATGTTTGCAGCGTTGCTTATTTGCTTCGCACATGCGCAGGGGACTTAAAGAGCGCATTGCATGTGTGCTTCAGTTCTAACGGGAAGAAAGGACGCCTGGTCACGCCAAAATAATGATATTTCAGTTTTATTCAATGATCACAATAACGCAATGTAACACACCCTACACAATGAGCAACAAATGTCATAATAAGTACAAAAAGTGTGTACACTACGTGCACTATGTTTTGCCTTTTGTTCCGATAAATTAACCTTACGTGTAACGTATCAACACATGCGAATTGTACCGCTACAGATAACTTAGCGATCTGCTCACCGATAGCAGGAAATAAAGTTGGCACTGCGTGTTCACGAAGGAAACCGGGCAGCAGGAATACTGATTCATGAAAATCCAGCAAGCACACTACTCCGAACCGTTGCGCCGGTGTCTTATCTAGAAGAGAGGGCTCGCCAGGTATACGCCTGTTGCTATTGCATCCTTGGAACACCACATCGTTTCCGCGAGGAGCGAGGAAAGCGTTCGGCGTGAAATGTTAGCCGCGTCGTGCCGTTGCCCGTTGAACACCGCAGCCAACACGTTCACCAACGATGAAACGCACCTCGCAACTTCGCAAACCCTAAAATGAAATTCTCACCACAATAATTCACAGAACGCATGCAAGTGCGAAACACCAGAACACGTGAGGGGGCGTATCGTTGCAGAAGAACTTACGAGCGCGCCTTTCGATGCACCGCAAGGGCTGCACTGAATAACAATGACGTGCGCCTCTCTTCAGCGGGCGCTAAGAAAAAGGCTTTTTGTAATAATTAAACACTATCATACATTCTTGGCACATTGCACCTACATAATATTGTTCAGAAAATAAATGTAATTTGTAAAACATGAAGATTGCGTCGCCCTTGAATAAAACTTGGTTTTTCGGTATTAGTGTTTGTTCCCTCCAAACATAGTCGCGCTTCAACCGCAGCACCCATAATTCCCCTTGCGTGTGTCATTGGCAATAGGTTCTGAACCGCTTTTCGCCCGAAGCTTCGCGACCTATTTGAATCGACCTTGTATGTGCCGTGTAAGTGCAGGGTCGTCTACCAGATCCCACTTACTTGCGGGAATTCTTACGTGGGGCAAACAGGCAGATGTTTAAATGTACGTTTAAAGGAGCATAACCAGTCGCTGAAGAAATCGGATGCTTCGCATCTCGCGTCACACTGTTGCACGTGTGGTTGTTCTCCATTGTTTTCAGATACGAAAGTCTTGTCGTCACACAAATGCAAGGTCACTCGACAGGTGACAGAAGCCTTCCATATCAAAAGAAGGGGTGACGCATGCGTCAGTCAGGCATCATTGTCACTGACGCAAAAGGAGTTTCCTTTTCTGCTGGGCACGTGTTCTGTGAAGTAATGCTTATGTTAGTGACTAGATTACCTCCTTTTTTATTTTTTATTATTATTTTTTTTGCTTCTGCACACGGCTTTTACTTGTCTTTCTTGTTCTTGTTTTCTTGGTTGTTCTTTTCAAATAAATTTTTTAGTTGCGAGTCAGCGTTCGTCCTCTGTGAATGTTCCTTCTTAGTCTGTCTTTTAGCGCCGCATCAAGAATGCATTTGTACCAACTAGCCCAACTTTCTATCCTGTTGTTAGATCGAGACGCAGAAGATTAAAGGGACTGTCTACCGCTCGGAAAAAATTTTCCGATTTTGGTGAAAATGAGAAGATCATTCGTCATATCGGCGACAACGAGCACGCTTTTGCCCCATAAAAAGTAATTAGATTTTTATTTTGATGTTTAAAAACGTGAAAGAATGACCGCTAGCGTCACCCAACAGCGATGTGGTCAGTCTACTGGCAGGACAAGAAATCCTCGCAGGTAGTCTCATTTTGCTTAAAAACAAGCATGTAAAACTTGAAATTGTATTTTACGCACTTGAGGCAGCTTTCGGTTGCGTCAGAGACCATTTTTTTGCTTTTTCTTTTCTCACGCATCCCAAAAGGCGCCCGGTGGCGCTGCTTGCGGCGCCGTCTTCGATTTCGTCTGCTTCAACTCATGTGCTATGCCATGCGGCCCTCCGCGCTGGTCGCACTGTGCCGCTGTATTGTTGTTAGGATGTCTCATATGTGCTGTGCTGTGAAGGCGTGCATTTATAATCTCTTTTTGATGAACCAACTTGGCTTGGATTGCGGCAGCAGTGCTAAAATAAACGCATAGACTGCGAGAACAGCAAAACAAGTGTTCTGTAATCATATAATAAGGCTTCATTTAACAGCTAGCGCGCTGAAAACGACTGTTATATTGATTACAATAGTGTCCAGCAAAAATAAATTAATTTTACAGAAATCACATATGCTGTCGGTTTTGATTCTTACCGGCTATACAATCGTCATCGCGTCCACCAACCAGTGTTGTGGGCATGTTTCACGCCAGTGGAAGAAGACCGAACGCAGATAGAAAAATTCTGTATTAAAAATTAATACTCACTTTCCAAGGAAACCGCTGCAAGGTTGGACACTTGAGACGGTACGCTTTCTATAGGCCTGCCTGGCTGCCCAGGCGGCGCTGCGAAAGCGGTGCTAAAAAGTGCCCCCTACGACAAGTTCGTTGGTTTCGAGTAGTCAGACTGGCGGCCGCATGCAGCAGTAAGCTCAGATGCACAATGGAGCCGCCGCTGTCGGTTGTGCTGCGCTTTGGATTTCGGCCAATTTCTGGCGTGGCTGAGTTCTTCAGGCCAAAGGCAAGAAGCTCGTCTACGCCAAGTATGTTTACGACGTGCGGGAGATTGAAGGGACCGTTTCGGCGCTCTGTAACTCGCAAGTGCAGCGAATCTCACACGACGTTGAACTCGAGGTAAGTTCTACGAGGCATGCTCGCGCGATTAGTGACAGTGCATAAACTAAAGGCTCTGATATACTCCAGCGTAACGTCGACGAGCGCGCGCGCGCGTCACGGCGACGTTACGTCAGCAAAAAACAGCCCTCTATAGTCCGGCGTCGGCTGACCGCCGACGCGGCCGACGGCTGCTGGCGCGCTCGGGCGTCGCTCGGCGCCGAATAGATCCTGCTGCATTTAGCGCCGGCCGCGCCGGACTCGCATGTACAGGAAATGCTTCGCGGGCTGTTTCGTCGGTTTCCGACAGGTGGCGAGGGCGTTCTTCGCTTTACTGCGCATGCGCTCCTCTAGATGCGCTCGCACCGGCGCGTTGGAGCCGGCTCGACTGTAGCGGAGACCGATTTGCGCCTGGCGTAGCGTCGCCGGCTCCGCGTGACGAAACGCAACGTCCTCGCGGGCATAGAGTTTCCTAAAATGACCTAGAGGGAACTCTGGCGCTGCGATCGTTCAGCCACCGTGGGAATGATGGGTAGTACACGGATTTGCCTAGTCTTCGTGCTTGTGGGCTTCGAACGCACTTGTGGCTTTGTTTATTGCTATGTTTTGGTTTTCTTTTGGATAAAAGAATGGATCGTTGTGAACTTCGTGACCAGATTTGAATCGGTGGGCCTAAAGAAGTTAAAGTGGTGAAGTGAAACTGCTGATTTTTGCTGAACTTCGTTTTGCGACAAAGCGGATGCAGGCGACGCGGAGCCAAACGGAGCCGAAAGAACGAAGTTTAGACAAATCCGTGTACTACCCATGATTCCCATGCTGGCTGAAGCGCGATGCATTGCAGCTCCCATAGACACTAGCGCCAGAGTTCCCTCTAGTAGGTGTTGTAGGAAACTCTATGCTCGCGGGCGCTCGCGTCGGACGTCGGAGTATAACAGAGCCTTAAGAGATTGCTGTTAAGAAAGCCGAAATGGTTTGCATTACACGACGAAACGGACTCAAGAAAGGTCCAGTGACGAAGGCTAGCCGTCGGCGGCCCGAATGAGCGCATTCGCGCCGTGTGCCGTTTTCCTGCCGCATTCAGTCGCAAACACACATTTGCACCATGCCCGGTCGTGATTTTTAACATTTGCTTCCAGGGAATTCGTCAAATTCTGTCAGCGTGCGGTGGCGGTCGAGGAGCGACGGCGTGCAATGTTTGTTGTGTGGCGAAGCGGGTTATTGTCCGGAAATTAAAAGTGGCGCTCTTTTCTGCGCCTCACAGTGAGCACGGCTGACAGTACAGGAATAAAACGAGGAGCTAGCGGTTTAGGAGGCGCACTACAAATAACGAGCTTCCTTCCACATTTTCGCCGAACCTAGACGAGCCCACACTGCTTTCTCCTGTGGTCAGTGCATCAAATTATGGTATGAGCTTTTTTTTATTGCTGTACAAAGGTGAATTCTTTTAGCGGAAATGCCCCCTCCGCCTCATTTTACTTACCATGGCGTGTTGACCCCGCTAAATTTAAAGATAACGCTAGTCGTTTTTTTTTACTTTTGAAAACGTTTGCCATGGTTCGTCCACCCACACGGTAAATATTTCTGACCGAAACAAACAGCAAGAAAGGGCAATTGAAGTAAACAATGAAAACAAAAGGAAGCAAGAAGTGATGTAATTAAAAAAAGTCACAGTTTTGCCGTGAGGGCGAAGCAATGAATGCGATAGCAAGACACTAATGCTATACGAAGTGAGGCTCGCCAATGGATACTCTCAGTTTGAACAGCGCTCCTGTTGAAAAGGTGCCGAAGCAGCGAAGGAAACTAGCGTGCTTCAAGTGTCGAGCTGTGACACTTGATAGTTCGCGCTCATCTTCTGTTTGCTCGTTTAGGCGGCGTCCCTTGAGATCGAGTGACTTCCGTACGCTCCGTAACATGAGCGCGGGACATCACGGCGAAAGCTCGAAACATCTCTGCTCCCCTCACCACGAGAAAACCGCGCGAGTAGACAGCGGAAGGGCAAGGTTCTCCCTGCGCAAATATAAGAAACGCGCGAGCTCGCCGACTACTTTTAATTGCGCCCGTCGCGCTCCCCGCGCCATCTCTCTGGTAATGAAGAAACGCTTATAAACGCCTGCCGTCTCTGACTCCTGCCAGCGCTAAAGGGTGTGTATATAACGCTCGCTGTTAGCTGCCTGAAGGATCTGCGCTTTCTGGCGTAGTGGTTAGCGCCACGCGCTGCGGAACAAAAGGTCGCTGGTTCGATTCCGCGCTTCGGAAGCATTTTTCTGAATTATTTTTCTTTGGGACTTTGATATATATATATATATATATATATATATATATATATATATAATGTTCTTATACATATATGGTGCATGACGACGGCGATGGCAAAATCCAGCAGAGACTGTCCATATAATTGCTATCGCAATAAAACAAAATGAAGTAATACAATGAAAATTTAAGTGTAGGTAGTACAATGCAGCAGCCAATATTTTATAAAAATAAATGAAACTTCGCTTTTATTGATGCTCAATACAATGATGAATTGTTTACAAATTCTTTGATACTACTGCAGTTTGCGGTGCCTGAACTACACTGCTAAGCTGGTGGTTTACTCTCAAAGGGCGCACACCTCTCATTCTGTAAGCAATACAACAACAACAAAATAATAATAATAATAATAATAATAATAATAATAATAATAATAATAATAATAATAATAGTAATATAATCTGGGGTTTAACGTCCCAAAACCATGATATGATTACGAGAGACACCGTAGTGGGGGGGCTCCTGAAATTTCGACCACCTGTGGTTCTTTAACGTGCACCTAAATCTAAGTACATGGGCCTCAATCTGTAACTAATATGTGCATTAATGTTGGCTTTTCATCCTACAGCTCGCACCTAACCGAACTATTGTGTCCAGGAAATGCTCCTGTAGAGCAGGGTGCCTTGGTAAATGCAAGCATACTGCAGCTGTTGTTCTGTGGCTGAATGACGAAAGGTCATCATGTACAGACCTTCCACAGGCCTGGGGTCACCCAGCCCAAAAACCGAACATTGATGCGAAGGAGTCCATTGAAAAACTGTTTAAACGTAAGTTTCAGCTTTTTTTCCCGCTATGATCGGTTTCGCTTTTTCCTGTTCGGCAACACTACTGAGGTCTGCCGGCCCGCTTCCAGCAACTGTATGACCTCAATTGCTCGTATACTGCAGGCAGCACAGAGGTTTTCATTGGAGGCAGGAAACCTGATCGGATCCCACCATCACACTAATTCAATTTCAGTGTATTTGACTGCCCACACAATGAAATTAAAAAAAAAATGCTGCACTGAATTCTGCGCAAAATGCAGAAAAACAAGAAATGATTGAAACTGAAAAAAGGCATCTCATGAAATGCAACTCAGTTACCTGCAGAAAATGAGAATGTGAAGCACCAATATGCCAGCATACAATGTAATGACTGCTGCAGAGCATTCAGCAATGAAGCTGAGGTTATCCCGATGGGACTTTTCTGCGGGGATGACGGAAGCAGAAAAAGAATTCTCGTCAAAAGTAGTGTGCTCTGAGGAGGAGGCACACTCAATCGCACTGAACACAGTTTTGCAAGCAGGCTGTCAAAGGTACATGTCTAATTTCATGAAGTTGCATGTGCTTTATCCCAAGTTACATCCATTGAAATTCCTGGTATGTGATAAATAAGTACAGTGCCTAATCTCTAATATCTCAAGTGTCAATCAATATCCAGGTGGCACAATGAGCGAAGAGTGTGGCTGCCAAGTTCCACTGCCCGTGCCGGGGTAGCCCGAAGGCTGCCATTTGACACGCTCATCAGCAACTTCTTCGAGGAAGGCAGTTTTTTGGCAAGGGTGTCATGCATGGTAAGCTGAGCACACTGTGAGCTGAGTTATTGTGTTCAAGTAGTGAATGCTTGAAACCTACAGTATGACACTTCCTGGAAAAAATAAGTTTTTCTTCAATATTATTTTTCTAAAGAAGCCTGCTCAATTCAAAAGTTTAAGCCAAGGATAAGCAGAAAAATATCTATTTTAGGTTGAAGTTATGATGACACAAGTTTGGATCAATAAAAAAAACTTTATCTTTTTCTTTCTGGACGGAAGACAGAGGCCATAGCCCGGGCAGCCTTCGAGCAAAAGATTGGACAGTCAGTTTTACAGGTGAGTGATAATCCTCACTGAAAGCTTAGGATTGAGTGCCAGTTCTGCTATGAAAAATCTAATACCTCATCAGCAGTGCAACGCTGCTGTCTATTATAAACTGCGAATCGCTATAACTGCAACTTAGTATACATACATGCAGACAGTCACCGCATAAAATGGAGAGAAACATTCGGCCGATCCCACGCCTTGTGGGAATCTGTTTCATGCGAAGCAGGCAGCCAGTAGTTCTATGCTGCATTATTTGGCTTTGAGCCAAGTGTTATGAGGTGGATCGACGTGTTTTTATTGCGATAGCATTATACGGACAGTCTCGGCTGGATTTTGCCGTCGCCGTCATGCACCGTATATGTATAAGTGTGTATATATATATATATATAATATATATATATATATGTATATATATATATATATATATATATATATATATATATATGCCCCAAAGAAAAATAATTCCGAAAAATGCTTCCGAAGCGCGGCATCGAACCAGGGACCTCTTGCTCCGCAGCGAGTGGCGCTAACCACTACGCCACGAAACGCAGATCCTCCGCGTGGCTAACGGCGAGCGTTATATACACACCCTTTACCGCTGGACGGACTCAGAGACGGCCGGCGCTTATAAGCGTTTCTTCATTAGCAGCGAGATGGCGCTAGGAGCCCGACGGGCACATTTAAAAGCCGTCGGCGAGCTCGCTCGCTTCTTCTTATATTTGCGCAGAGAAAACCTTGCCCTTCCGCTGTCTGCTCGCGCGGTTTTCTTGTGGTGAGGGGAAGAGGGATCTTACAATCTTTCACCGTGATGTCCGCGCTCATGTTACGGAGCGTACGAAACTCATCTTAGAAGAACTTCTTGTTGGGCGAGTTGGTGCATGACTTATTGTAGGGTATGTGCGCAAAGCTCCGAGCTTCGTCTGAGCTTTGCGCACATACCCTACGGTATGAAACTCACTCGAGCTCAAGGGACGCCGCTAAAACGAACAAACAGAAGATGATCGCAAACTATCAAGTGTCAGCTCGACACTTGAAGCACGCTAGTTTCCTTCGCTGCTTCGGCCGCCTTTGCATCAGGAGCGCTGTTCAAACTGTGAGTATCCCTTGGCGAGCCTCACTTCGTATAGCATTAGTTTCTTGCTATCGCATTCATTGCTTCGCCCTTGCGGCGAAAGTGTGACTTTTTTTTAAATGGAGCAGTCATGTGCAGATCGTAGGCTTACAGGCATGCCGACTACACTGACGTTTAAATGGTAACTTATGGTCTCACGTAACGTAAGCACTAACATTAGAGCACAGACGTCTGCGTTACCAAAACGGAGTGCGCGCTACGGTGCTAACCGCAATATCATACGTGGTGTTAGCCACGATACCATGCGCTACAATATCACGCTGTGGTGCGATAACGATACGTAACTTTCGTTAGCGTATTCCTCTGAGGTCGAGCAACGCTTGAACATAGCTTGCTGAACCATAGGAATACAAATGTAATGTTTGTTTATTAGACTGCTATAAAAGCGAAGCCAACCCTGGAACCACAACTAACGTGATCCGAACATGACACCTGCATCATATCAGTACATATGTAGTGCTTATTGCTTTGTAATAAAATTAGATAGCCAGCACTACAACCAATGTTATGGTTTCAGACGGCCTTTTTCCAAAGCAGTTTATAGATGTGGCGTGGTTATGTGGTAGAATACCTGGCTACCTTGCAGAAGTTTTGGGTTCGATTCCTGCTGGGATCCTAATTTTTATTCTTTGCATTCGTTTGGTCAACGCTGCCTGTGTCGGTTTTTCTTAACGCTGTCGAATTCAAATTACCAATGCCTTTTGTCGCCGTTGCTGGGCAGATATAAACTATCACCTGTGGCTCATACCTGTATACCACGGCCCGTGGAATCCCGGTATGTGCCACACGTGTCTGGAGGAAAGGGTTTGATGATGTATGCGGCATCATTTTCACGTTATTCATGTCATGACCAGACAGTCGAACCCTGTTACCCTCCCCATACCAATTTTGGTCTACACTAAGTTAAGGAGGCGATCACGAGAGCACCCGGACGTAGGCGGCTAGGTAGATAGAACCGCTCAAAGTGCGTTAGGTCCGCAGGGAAATGCTTCGCATTTAATACTAAGGCTGCAACATGTGTGTGTCCCCATAAGCGAAAAAAGGTTGCCTTGCAATTGCAAGCGAATTGTCCTGATGTCTAGTATTTATGCAGTGCATGAGTCACTACAGCTCTGAAGTGGTGCATAACGGCTCTTGCCATAGTACAGGCGTGTAGTGTCATCGCATTGTTTTACTAAATCACATAACTGTCCTCTTTGATATGCAGGTTGGACTCATCGTGCACCTGACACAACCGTGGCTATGCGCCAGCCCAGATGGCCTTTTAAAAGTTGGTGACAACACGACACTGCTAGAAATAAAGTGCCAATATTCAAGAAAGGATGATATAACCATCGACGCAGAAAAGGAAATCAGTTTTGTGAAGTACATTGTGTACGAAGCAGGTCAGCTCAAGCTGAGGAAGCGGCACCCGTATTACACGCAGATACAGCTCTCTATGTATGTGAAAAACGTGCACGAGTGCTTCTTTTTTGTATACACAAATAAGCACAGTGTAACCATAGTAGTTCCCATAGACGATGGGTTCCTCTCCGAGGCTGTTCCAAAGATGGAGTATTTTTACTTCAACTATTACCTTAAACACCTTGTGTAGTCGTAGCTTCAGGTACCACTTTTGTACACATGTAAATAAAGTTTGTTGCTTAGACAGATGTTCTTTTTTCTTCCAGCAGCAGTGTTGTTCACAACACCAGTAGTTATAGTGCATCTGAGAACTGTCATGACATAGCTAGTAAATGCAAACAGCTTGATTAAAAAATAACGCGCAAACATTTTCGCAGTTAATGTGTTTGAAAACACATGCATGCCCGCTGCTTTGCTTGCCAGCCTTTTTCTCTGTAGATAAGTGGTGTATGAATTACATTTGGGGTCCTTACATAAAAGTACAGCATCTAGCATCACTATTACTTGAGCGTTCTTTTTCACCACTTGTAATCACTATGAAATGTTAAAAATCTCTGCTGGCCTTCACAATTTCAGTTAATACAAAAAGTACCTTTGAGATTTCCTCGCCATTTGCCTATTATCCTTTTATTACTATTTAGTAAATTAGTAAAGTAGGTATATAAACAATTGAATGAAAATTTCTTAAAGGTGTCACGCAAAATGCACATGGGATGACTATTACAGTAAATAATAACTACAGTTACACTTAATTTGCAAAATAACACATAGGTTTAATGGAGGACATAGCTGTAATGCATCAAGTGAATGCAGTGAGCCCTGGGTGATAACTCAAAACGCTCCCCACTAAAGCATAAATGAAAAAATATCAGTGAGAAGCAAGCAACAAAATATGTGATATTCTGTAAGATTCGAGCACAGGACCTTCAGTACGGAAGGCACTAGGACATGGATGCGTGTGCCTAATCTGAATTCTCTTTAGTGCTGAGATTCACAACGCACTTTCATTTGGCAACAAGTGCATGAGCCCTGCTGATTTGACACTTGATACGTGCCTAGAGGTGCAACAGACTAGTTTGCACAATGCATCACATTAGGTAGATGCCAAATAAATTCAAGTCTGCCAATATTCTAAGCAAGCTCACACTTCACGAACTGATTATAGGGGTTGAAGGTTCGCCAAGACACAGCACATGTGAAAAATTTCCTTCATTGATGGAATGAGCTTAATGGGTACATGTTTTAGTATGTCGTACAACTTAATTCTCTGAATTTCTCTCTCTGCATGGATACGTACAGAAGCAATGGTGTAAGTTTGCTCCATTTCTTGAGGAGTGAATGGCCTCCAACTGAGACAGGAGGCATGATCATAACTCCCTTGCTGGCAAGATGTGTGCGTATGCCAGGATATCCTTTGTCCGCCAAAATCATGTCGCCTTCCTCAACAATGTTTAAGAAGCCAGACTCCAATGTGACATGAGTGTCGGAAGAGCGTCCAGCGTACGGCTTTGATGCAAACACAACCATGCCATTAGGTGTGATACCAAAAATTTAAGTGTGTAGCACCCTTTGTATTGAGAAAAAAAAGCATATGCTGCTGCCTAATCTCAGAAGGTGCCTCAGTCGTCATCTCGGTGCAATCAATTATTAATGTGCATTCAGGATAATTTTTCCTGAAGCAAGCCGGCTGTGCAATCTTTATGTCGTCAATAGGTGGCTTATAGATCCACTCTCCGGTTGCTTCAGCCAAGGTGTACAAAACAGAAAAAAATGCGCGACTTGCAGTGCTTTTATGTGTACCAGAAATGACAGATAGAGCACTGAATGATATACCAAGTTTCATCTTCATGAGAAACATCAGGCAACTTATTCTCAATCGTTATGTCTGTGCTTCTGTCCCTAACTGTCGGAAGCATGCTGAGCAATAATGCAAAATCATTTTCTTCCAAACCACACGAACTACGAAGTGCACCTGCGTTGCCTGTTATACTGCTGTAGCCTATAAAGAAGCATGTTATTGAGGATGGTCCAACAGCAGCTGTCCGCACAAGTTGCTGATCAGTTTGTACAGATGATTCATGCATGCGAGTGTCTGCCGAAATGTATCTGCTTGATTCAGAACACAAGGATTGAGGCACCCTTGGTCATCTGCAGGTAATTCGCTTTCTTCCGGGTCTACAGGCTGAAAAAATATCAAGGTCGCAAAATATAACCCCTTTGGTGATGAGTATTTCAACGCATAGAAAAATTTGAGCATCTAGCTGCAATATCTTGAGTAATATATCACAATATAAAAGGAATGTGCGACCTACATCTTCAGCTTGTGCTTCCGCATTCTGCCCAGACACTTTGAAGCAATGCTAGCTGCAGTGCCAAAGCTTGGCGTCTCGCTAATTTGTTGCTCATGGTGTGATGAGGTCTCTTGTGTTCTCTTTTCTTCCATCTAAGTATTACAGACAGCACTTTAGAAAGCCAGACATAGCAGAAGAAAACAAGCAGTGTACGAGAACATGCGCAATGTTGTAACGATATATCTGACAGCAGCCTTAAGGCAGCTGAAAACTGTGCTTCGGAAACATGGCACTCACCTACCAAACCTCTCAAGTCCAGTTGACGGGTCAGCTGGAAGCGGCCGGCTGTAAGCTGCCGGAAAAAATTGACACCATCTTCCCAAAGCAGTGCTGGGCAGTATCGAAGATACATGTATCTTAGATACACTTTGGGTATCTTGTATCTGTATCGCGATACGTCTCGAAAGACGAGTATCTGTATCTGTATTTCCGATACATTCGATAATGCATCGTGTATTTTAAGATACAAGATACTTCTTTCGCAACACAGCCGTGCGAAACAATAATCGCTGGCCAAACTCCGCTTCTCAAGCTGGTACTGGTGCCACTAAGTGATCTTAATAAGTCTAGGGGCAGTGACGTTATTTTTACGCCAGAGTCGTCCAGTGAGGGTAGATCAGGAAGACAAGCACGCGGACGTCTACGCCCAGCCCACGTACCTTTTGTTTTCTCGATTTCTTTTCTTTTTAGTTGCTCCAATGCCGCTACACTTGCTCATAGCCACTGTCCTGCGCCGCGTACTCCACTGCGTGCGGCGTCTATCGCGCAAATTCTGGTGTTGTTACAGTGTCGTTATTGCAGATTCTTTTGCGTCTTGATCCGTAACGAAATGTGATGCGTGCAAGAATGGGGTTGCTTTGCGTTGCGTGGATTTTACATATTAGCGATTTAAAAGATCTCAAGGATATAAGTTTGACTTGCATACAATGAATTAACTTATATGCAAACAAGATTCTAACAACTTTAGCACCACAGGTACTGATGCTAGATCTAATAGAGCAAGCGTTTACCTAACAGAAAATATCTAGGCGTACGGTATTTTTCACTTCCATCTGCATTTATTCAAAGAATTTATGAAATCATAATTTGATTATTAGCACAAGGCACAAGTGCTTTCTTAGCTGTAATTTTGCGTCACATACATTACCTAGGTCTCTGCACTGTTTTTCCGGTCTGGTCACTGCAGTATGTCTTTTGTAACGCGCTCCCAAAAAAAGATTGCTGCTTTATTCTTCTAACTGTCTGCTTTATTTCTACTACTGTTTACACATTTACACGTTGCCAAGGCGATTTTGAAAACAAATATATTATTATGTGGGCGTGCCTTGAGTATACAGTACAAAATATTCTACTTACCGCTTAAGAAAATAGCGAAATTGAGTTTCCATTATAAAAATGGAAGAGCCATCTTACAGATGTTAGGAAGGGGATTCGAGAAACGTTGTTTTACTGAATGCTCCGTTTTACTCATGAGCGTCCCAACGAGCCGTTTCAGGCAATTTTCCATAGGCACTGAATTTCACATTGTCTCAACCAAGCCCTTAGCCGGGGGGGGGGGGGGGCGGGGCGGCCGACTCCCCCCCCCCCCCGAAATTTTGTTGAAGTAGGTGGTTATACCAAAAATAAGTAATGAAAATAGGTGTTTTTCTCAAATACTCAAGGTTTTCAGCAAGTGCCCCTCCCCCCCAGAAAAAATTTTTGGCTGCGGGCCTGTTCTCAACAGGTAAGTTGACGATACTTCGCGATCATAGCTGTTAAGGGCGCCGTCTGTATCGTGTTTCTGTACTCATTCAATGTGCATATTTGATAAACAACCACCTCTCTATTTTACTTATATTTGTTTTCCGGTTTTAGGCCTTCTTAAATATTTTTCTTGTTACTAATCGCTACGTAAAGGGAGCTATAAGCGGCAATAGCGCGAATACCGGCGGTGTCCTGCGATGCTTCGTGCAGCTACGCAATACGTCTGAGACATTTCTGTGTTGCACATGTTCTCTCGTTCAAGAAAAATTGCTAAAAAATTGCACGTTAGTGAGTATATCAACAAAGAATCCCTTACGCCAGCAGCTTAGTAGAACATGGAAATTCATTGCAGGTTTACGTCATCTACATATACAACAGGGGTCTCAAACTCAGCTTATAGCCGGCGGGCCGCAGTCGCGAAATTTAGCTCCAAAGGCCCGGGGACAGTGAAGATGGTGGGGTCGGAGAGAGTTTGAACAAAATGACGTTGCCATTTGAAAGGAGGCCTTTGACATATCTAATATATAGGTCATTTCTGAAGGGGATTTTGAGTCCGGATTCCAGAAACAACTATACGGATGTACCTAACGAGTGAAATGTGGACGCGGATTGAAATATAGAGTTTTTGTTCCACGGTTATGTTTCAGCACATGGTGACCACGTGTTCCTGACGAAAGAAATGCTTGAGACCAGTCATGTCTGTGTAGCTCACTAACATACTTATTTAGAAAACAAAAACAAATGAAACGGAGACGGTCATGTGTGCCGGCCGGGCCGCTAGCGAACGGTCGCAAGCCCCGTATAACCATGCGATCCCCGCGCCACTCCCCCCTCCCCCCCTCCTCCCCCCCAGGAAGAAAAAAATCGCTATTAGAGTTGTTGCTGCTGTATACCTGTCCGGATATACGGTATTGTGCAAACTGTCTTTTACGGACAAGGTAAAAGTCCACACCGGTATTTGCGCCGTTGTGCGAAGGCTTCTTATTGACGTTATTGTGATTACATGGCAACCCGCTAGCTGGTCGGCAAGCTGAGCAGCGACTCCCATCAATTACAAAAATGACAAGCAAGAACCGCTGTCAGCGAAGTGTATAAAGAGTTGTCCTGTGAACAAGCTAAAACAAGCCCCAATAAGTTGTTTTGTAAGGAAACTAATGTACTTTGAGCAAGAAGGGCAAAACTTTTGAGATACTAACCGACATTTCATGCAAGTGAAACTAAATAGGTCACAGTTAAGAAATTTTCAAGGAGACATCTTTGTGTATAGGCGTTTGCTGCTACATTGTATGGATCTATAGTAATAAATTTGAGAATGTATCGAAGGATCTTAAGATACAATTGCCAAAGTATCGTATGGGATACAATTAGTGCGGCAGTATCTTTTATCTGTATCTCCAATACTTTTTGCCTGAGTATCTTGTTCATTCTTCAAAGGTATACTGCGCTAAAAGGAACAAGGACACAGAAAAGGGTGGACAACACATGCGCAGAATACCGGAGCTGGCGCGCGTTTCGCCTTGACTACCACGGCCTTGTGATCGATGAAGTGCGCCCTGAGAGGTTCCTGCAGACATTCGACGTCGAAGTTGGCAAAGACCAGATCGTCGGTGTTGCAGGCGCGACGTCGCCATTCGCTAACGCGATCGGCTTCGCTAACCCTCGCAACGCCTGCGACTGCCGGGTTAGGCCTAATCACTTTGGCGGATGTTTCGGCGGGTGAAGGAGCGTCGTCTTCCGGCGTCCTCTCCATCGCAGATAAACGAGCCGAAAGAGTTTTATGTGCGCTCGAGCGTTGCGAGCGGTGGAGAGGGTGAAGCGAGAGAGAGGTGACACGTACAGACATGTTTCAACGCGTACGTTAGGCGCGCGTCAGGTTTATTGCGCGTGAACCGACTAGTCGGCGGTGTGGCGAGCGGCGGTCGCGGTAGCGGCAGGGGTGGCGGGCGAACGGAAGAGGCGGTAGCTGCGGGCGCTGCGGCGAGCGCGTGGCAGGCGAGGGAGAGGGTGATGTCAGCGAGCACTGCGAGGGGAGCGTGACGTCAACGCGCAGCTGCGGCGTGACCTACTTGGCACCGCTCCAACACCTGCGGCGACGGGAGTGCGTTGCGGCGCGTTCGTACGGACGCACGGAGGGACAGCGTTAAAGGCCCGAACACACGTACGCGTTGCAGCGCGTCAACGCGTGACTTTTTGACGCGGCGTCGCGCCCTCTCCCTGTGGAGAGGGAGGGCGCGCAGCTTCGCGTAGCCACGCGCCCTCTCTCCTCATAGGGAGAGGGCGAGACGCCGCGTCAAAAAGTCACGCGCTGATGCTCCGCAACGCGTACGTGTGTTCGGGCCTTAAGGCCTGAACAGACGTACGCGTTGCAGCGCGTCAGCGCGTGACTTTATGACGCGGCGTCGCGCCCTCTCCCTATGGGAGGAGAGGGCGCGCGGCTACGCGAAGCTGCGCGCCCTCTCTCTCCATAGGGAGAGGGCGCGACGCCGCGTCAAAAAGTCACGCGCTGACGCTCCGCAACGCGTACGTGTGTTCAGGCCTTTACACAGGCTAGTCAAAGAGCTGCTCCGCATCTAAAATCGTAGGCACATATGCAGGGTGACTCATGGCATCGTTTTTCTCGTTTCCCACGAAGTGCCGGCTGCATATCCTCGTGTTCGCCGTCGGCAGCCACGGCGTGCCGTCAGGACTGCACACAGGGAATATATCGAAAAGTGATCAGCACGTTACGTAGCAGACCGCGTTTTTCTCGCGTACTCACTTCACGCGTCGCACGGCACGTATCCAGCAGTTCCATCGCTCCAGTTCGTACGGCTTTCCAGGGAACCGGTATAACCGCACATTAGAATCCTTACCCTCATGGTCGTGGCAATTAACCACGCAACAATAACGGCGGCGACCACGCTTCGGGACCGCGCGCTGCTCAGAAGCCGTCGCCCAGTCCGCCTGCTTTCGGCACAGTTTCTTGAAGCAGGGATCGCTCGTCAAACATGTCACGCTCGCAGGCATAGCGGACAAAATCCTGCGTACGTTTTAAGCACTTTTTGAGGCTGAAAACTACGCGAAAAATTAAGTAAAACGCTCAAAGCAAGTGAGAACTGTGTAACTCACCGGTCGGCGTCCATTTTTGACTTTCCAACCAACTTCGGCGCACGCCACCAGGCTCCGCCACAGTACTAAAAACTCCAGCGCGTCAGCCCTATTCCAGTACAAAACAGAAAAGAGATGAAGGATGGCAGACAGTCCCTTTAAAGTCTGACGGAAGCCCGTCTGGTTGGGATGATACATGGTGACGTTAGAAATCCCGAGGCACTGAGCCGACTAAAGCAAAAATCACGCACGCACGCACGCACGCACGCACACACACACACACACACACACACACACACACACACACACACACACACCCACACACACACACACACACACGCACACACACACACACACACACACACACACACACACACACACACACACTCTCTCTCTCTCGCGCACGCACGGACACATGCGCATACACACGCACGCACACATGCAAACACACACACGCGCGCGCACACGCGAGCATACACACACACGCGCGCGCACGAGCACACGTGCGAGCACACACACACACACATGCAATCATGCGCACACACACGCACGCGCACTCACACACACACACGCACGCACGCACGAGCACACACGTGAGCACACATGCACCCATACACGCGCACGTGCACACACACGCACACACACACACACGCACACAAGGACGCGTCGGCTCCCACACGGGAGCCTTGTTCACAAGTAAAATGACAACATGTGTCCGAGCAGTTAGCTTTAAGTAGTACGCTTGAATATATCACGCGGGCAGCGCGCATATACTGGAGGTATTGCCATCGCTCGTGTTGAGAGTGTGAGGAGTGGTCGGTATCAAGAGCGACTCGATATAAAGACGTCGTGACAGTCATTTTACTCTAGCTCGAGCACGTGCCTTCCCCCAGTCGATTGCCTGTCCCCTGAAACGTGCTCAGTCAAAGCACTGGACTTAACAATTCATTTTTTCACGTCGTAAGCGTCCTTTTGTGCGTGTGTATTAAATGTTTATTTTGGCGGCGCAGTGCCTCGTCTTTTCTACACTCAGCAACACACGGAAGGATGCTGCAATTCCCTTTAAGACACTTAAAACGCACTCGTAGCGCCATTTGATCGTCTTTCGTGCACTTGAACCCTCACTGACATTCATTTCGGTTGCGCAAAGAAATTAGACTAAGACACAACATAGGACACGTAGACAGGACGGGCGCTAGACGTCAACTGACTTTACTGCACGGAAACATACAAAACCCGTAGCACAGGCGCGCACGCGCTACATCACTCTACGAGGGCTCTTTTTTTGGTCAGTGTGTCTTTAATTTTCATTGCGCTGCCGAACTGAATGCCAGTGGCCACAGCTAACTAGCCCTTATTACCGTCTTAAACCCTTACCCGTGCACTTAAAACTACCGCAGCAGAGATTGAAGCATAGCGAAAAGCTGAATTAGCCGACACTTTGCGTATAGACGCCACGAAATATCATGTACCGGTGACAGGGACATGACAACCCAGACTGCCATGGAGAGGAGCGAGTTGCTGCGCAGAAGGGTTTCTTGAAGGGCCAGTTGGTACATGATACTGAGGGGAACAGCGCAAAAAAAAAAAAACGGGACGCAGAAAGATTGAACACACGACACAAGCGCTGACGACTCAAAGCTTGCTGCGCACTCAGAGCTCGCCTGGGCAACGCTGATCTGGGGCACTTTGTTGATGCCGCCTACAATATTTCACACTGTGATTGCAGCCTTCATCGAGCTTGTTGAAAGTACCAAGACGGTGATAGTAAGAAGGGTTAAACTTCTTTCCTTCATCGCTTCTCACATAAACGTGTAAGATAACAAATGATCTTAGTCGGATGTTTGATGGTATACGCCCAAACACCCATATTGTACAGTCAAACGCAAAGCGAATATTGCCAGTAACAATGCATTGCGTAAAAGCATGACACGATTTATTTTTCTGACACGACCCATCTCGTACAGTAGCGTATACAAGCATGAGCATAAATTCAGGTAACACGCGACATAAACACATATACACAGGCAAATAACGTACTGAAGAGAGAATATTGTTTACCTGCAGATCACATTTACTGCTGTCTTAGGCCAACGTAACAATGGATTCAACCCGCTCGACAATCGCCAGTCTCAGGCAAGCGAAGAATCAGCAATGCAGCCCACTGAACGTTCCAATTGCAATGCCTCGTTGCAGATTTGCGGCGGATCGCGCACTTGAATGACCCTCCTTTCTTACTGTATCACCAGTTACACGCCACTGACGTACACAACACGATAGACACGCACGTCACCAAAGCGCGGAGCGTAAAACCTGGTTGAATGGATGAAACAAAGAGCAGCACAAACGCGACTTCTACAACCACACCAACTGCCTCGCATTCGAATGCCCTTCCTGGCATACACCTCAAGCTGTGCAACGCCTAGGAGAGATGACGCCGTCCCTGGTTCGATGAAACCATGGAGCAAATGAAACTGAAGGGGCGCCTCGAGGACGCCACATTTGTGACTCACCGCGAGCTCACACATCTCTCTATGCAGCCCACTGGAGCGGCCGTAGCACGCTGTTTTCTGAAGTCAGCGGCATCGTTTTCTCCCGTGTTGGCGATTTTGATGACGGTTAAGCGTGTTTGGGTGCTATGTTGTCCCGTGAAGTTTGCTGTACTTTACGTTCAGTTAATTTTAACGCGAAAAAGAAAGTAGACAAGACGACGAGGAAATTCAAACAAATATTGTTGCGAGTCTTGGAAAATATTTTTCCCGCGCCACGGGATGGTTCTTCGATCGCATTGTTGGCTTAATTTGGTCGATTGTCGGGTGCTCACGGTACTTCATCGTGTCGAAGCTTCCCGGGGCAAATAAATTACTTCTGCGGCTTAAAAGCAAAATAGATAGAAGAGCAACTTAAGAAGTTGTTTAACACAAAAATTTCACCAACACACGATGGTATTTCGTTTTTTTGCTCCTGGTGATGTTTGTGCGGATTACAGTTGAAACCCGCAATAACGAAATCGGCGGGGAAAGCACAAAATTTCGCTCTTGCGGGAATTTCGTTGGCGCGAGAATGCGGAAGAAAAGACATGGAATTTACAAACAACGCATTTTATTTCCAAAAGTCAGTAAGTTTGCTTTGGCGGGCCTTACCATGCAGCAATTTTATGTCTCTCGACTCACACTGTAAGAAATGGTCCATCGCCACGTCGTCGTCGTCGTGCTCGCGGAAAAACGAGCGAATTGTGCAGGGGCGGATCCAGGTGCCAACTTTGGGGGGGGGGGGGGCGGTTCCTTCATCTGACCGGGGGGGGGGGATGGTAGGGTAGGGATGAGGAGAGACAGGCACTGCAAGGCAGGCGGGGGGGAGGGCTGACACATGCTTTGGGGGGGGGGGGGGGCGATCGCCCCTACCGCCCCCCCTCTGGATCCGCCACTGGTTCAGTCTGGCCCCTTTTTTTATTTTCTTGCCCCTTTGATTACTACAATATAGCATGCCACGGCAAATATAAGAATGGAACACATCGAGGGACGAGCTCTCATTTCACATCCAGCCACAACCAAAATATTTCTCAGATACGTCTAAACGACTGTTTTTCAATCGTCAAGAGATCCCTACGTCATAATTTTTCTCTCTCATATAAATTTCATTGAACGAGAATTCAATTCGCCCGTGAAACATAAGACTCTCGGCCGTGTTTGGATGTTCCCGTAGCCTGAAAATAAAACGCTGCAAGAACACCTACACAAGTCGATATCTTCGGGTTTTCTTCAGACCCCCCAAAATGCGGAATATATTAGTCTTAGAGATTAATGCGAAGAGCCGGAAACATACTGCAGCGCACAACGTGAAAAAACAAAAGAAAAACAGATGATATTCAAGAAACTCACCAAGAACAGCTACGGAAGTCTTTTATTCAGAAAGCAGTTCACTTTCAAAAACACGACGCAAGCTGATAAATTCAGCAACCCCCCCCCCCTTTTTCCAATCAACACCACCACAGAAATGCATCAGTCTCTACTATCCGAGTAGTGATCGAAACCATAGGCGGAGAGTTTTTCAATTTTACCGGAGGGGGCGCGGGCCCGACTTGCTCTTCCACATCTCTCTCACTCTCCCTATATATATGTGTATATATATATATATATTATATATATATATATATATATATATATATATATATATATATAATATATATATATATATATATATATATATAGGGAGAGAGAGAGAGAGAGAGAGAGAGGAGTCCAACTTCCAAATTAAAGAATTTAATGTAACTTTAGTCTCTTAGGTGCCCGCGATATCACAATGAAGATCTGTAAGTGGAAAACCCTAGATTTATTTTGCAATTTACACAAGGACATCGATCCACCTCGTAACTCTTGGCTCGAAGCGAAAAAGGTCCCCTTCGTTGACTGCGTCGCGTAAAATTGATTCACGCAATGCGTGGGGTTAGGCTTTACTTTGTTAAAACATGTGCCACACAGGAGAGAGTAGGCTAACGCTATCACGGGAAACTTTAATTATATGCCAGTGAGTTCAATTCAAGATGGCCGAAAGTAATTCTGAGATGGTAGCAAATACCATTTGCTACCACTACACCTTGTGCGAAGCTGCGGTTATGAATCTGGACGAGTAATGGAGTTGATCATTGATGGCCGAACTTTTAGTGAAACCCTTTACTGATAAATCAAAAGTGCGCACAATCTTTTCTCGGCACTTTTATAAGCAGGCATGTTGAAGAGTACTAATATGTAGGCAACCAAGAAATTACCCGTTTTTATTTTTGGCGAGTAAGCTTGTGCCAAAGCGTTCACTGACTGACTGTGTCGTGATTGCTTTGTATTCTCAGTATCATTTTGTGTTCTCAAAACATTCACTACGGGTTCAAGACAATTAGAGAGCAGCTCTTAGGCGTCCGTTCCTGCGTTGAACGGCATCGTCTTTGGCGTCGGCGGCGTAACCGATAGCGCGAACGACGACGAAAGAGAGCGAACGCAGAGTTTGTCGATATCACGGGATACTGGCCTCTAACCTCGCTTTCCTTCCTCTGTCGCGCGCGCTGGCCCTCGGTCGGAGCTCGTGCGCATGCAGGGCTGGCACGTGCACTGAGGCTGGCTTCGCTTGTCGTAACGGGGTTGTGGGCGTTTCACTTGGTTCGCGACAGCTGCAATGCACAGAGTATATAGTGTGCGTAGCACTCGAGCGCTGGCAGTTTCTGTGGCAATATGTAACGAATGTTACATTGCTACAACTACGGATAGTCAATACTTCAAACAAAGCTGGCGTTGCCCGAACGCGAGGCCGCGCTCAGCGAATTAGGCAGTATCGTAATCGCCGGTGAATTTTAGGGGCGAAGCTCCTTATGCCGTGAGTCTGTCCATCCTCCGTTTGTTTGTAGCGTTGTAGTAGCCACGTCTAGCTCGTGAGAAGCGCGCGTTCTGGTATGCAGTAGAAGAAGAAGACGACGTTGACGAGTGACACTCTCGTGCGTGTTCACCTGTGTGGCGTTCTTACTTCTTTACTATACGTCTCGTGTTTTCAACGGCACCCGAAGACAACATTTCAGAAGTAACGCGCCATAAGGCTCCCTCTTGGCACGCTTTCTCTTTAGCTCGGAGTCGCCAGATGGAAGACAAGGCTGCGGAACGGAGGGCACGCAAGGTGGCGGCAGCGCGCACTCGCAGACAGAATCCTGAGGTGAGAGCCCGCGAGGGCCGAGCTGCCCGTCGACGCCGCGAAGCATGATTCCGCATTCGAGCCGCGAAGCCGAGCTGCTCGACAAGCTGCACGGCTGCGGGAGAAGACCCCGCCGTTCGAGCCCTCGAGGCCGAAGCTGCTCGACAAGCTGCAGGGCTGCGGAGGAGAAGACCCCGCCGTTCGAGCCCGCAAGGCCGAAGCTGCTCGACAAGCTGCACGGCTGCGGCGCGACGACCCCGCCGTTCGAGCCCGCGAGGCCGAAGCTGCTCGACAAGCTGCAGGGCTGCGGCGAGAAGACCCCGCCGTTCGAGCCCGCGAGGGCCGAAGCTGCTCAACAAGCTGCAGGGCTGCGAGCGAGAAGACTCCGCCGTTCGAGCCCTCGAGGCCGAAGCTGCTCGACAAGCTGCAGGGCTGCGGCGAGAAGACCCCGCCGTTCGAGCCCTCGAGGCCGAAGCTGCTCGACCAGCTGCAGGCTGCGGCGAGAAGACCCCCGCCGTTCGAGCCCTCGAGGCCGAAGCGGCCTCGACAAGCTGCAGGGCTGCGGCGAGAAGACCCCGCCGTTCGAGCCCTCGAGTGCCGAAGCTGCTCGACAAGCTGCAGGGCTGCGGCGAGAAGACCCCGGCCGTTCGAGCCATCGAGGCCGAAGCTGCTCGACAAGCTGCAGGGCTGCGGCGCGAGACCCCGCCGTTCGAGCCCTCGAGGCCGAAGCTGCTCGACAAGCTGCAGGGCTGCGGCGAGAAGACCCCGCCGTTCGAGCCCTCGAGGCCGAAGCTGCTCGACAAGCTGCAGGGCTGCGGCGCGAAGACCCCCGCCGTTCGAGCCCTCGAGGCCGAAGCTGCTCGACAAGCTGCAGGGCTGCGGCGAGGAAGACCCCGCCGTTCGAGCCCCTCGAGGCCGAAGCTGCTCGACAAGCTGCAGGGCTGCGGCGAGAAGACCCCGCCGTTCGAGCCCGCGAGGCCGAAGCTGCTCGACAAGCTGCAGGGCTGCGGCGAGAAGACCCCGCCGTTCGAGCCCGCGAGGCCGAAGCTGCACGGCTGCGGCGCGAATCGGATCTTCAGAATGTGAAGGACCGTAAAGCGGCGAGAAAGCGCGCGTACCGGCAGGCAGAGCCCGAGGCTGTGTGAGCACGTGAAGTGGCTGCAAAACGCATCAGGCGGGCTCTGCCCGAAGGCGCCGACGCGCGCTTCCAGCGGGACTTCCTTGATAACAGTTTCGGCCATAGTTACGGTGTGTGCAACAGATTGTGGTTCTCAAACAATCTTGTCACAATATCTTCCATCAAGAAGGACCACGCTCGCGCCAATGCCATCGCCGTGCTGCAGCGCGAGTTCGCTTCGCCCCACTCATCATCATTCACCACGTGTATATGCTGTGATTTTTTTAATTGTCGTAGCTTAAGTCGTCGCTTCAGTTGTTGATCAGCACAACATATTCTGCACGTAAAAATCCGTTTGTGGGGCATTTTTTCATTGAATGTTTGACTTGTCACTGGCCGATGTGCCGAACTTTAAATGGCTGAAATTAAAAAGAAGCGGGCATGAACAGCCTCCTGTGAAATAGCTGCCAGACAGGACGACCCGGGGACCTAAGCCAAGCTCTTAAAAAATACCCTGGGCCGGCGCCAGGGGGGGGCTCAGCCCCCCCATGAGGCAGTCCGGGGGGGGCCCAAGCCCCCCAGCCCCCCCGTACTCTCCGCCTATGGAATTGTGTCGAAGGCATTCAGCACATCCTGCGGGCTTGTTGATTTCTCTGGCTGCTCCGGTCGTTGCCCATCGCCCACCTCGCACACGCTACTCACGATGGCTTCATCAGTCACTTCCTCGTGCACGACGACGCCTTCGTCGCGACCAAGCAAACGCTCCACAAATGAATGCACACGCGCGACCATGTACGCGCGAAGCCGAGAACGGCTTTGTCGCTATCGCTGTAGCGATAGTTATTGGCTTTGAAGCTATCGCTGTAGCGATAGTTTTGCACAATTTAAGAGTAGCATGAATACATTTCAGCAGTTTTCGCATGTAGTTAATGTTGCGAGAGTAGATTATTTGCGCACTCCTGTTTCAAAAATTTCGTTAATGAGGGACTGCGGTATGAATATATTTCGTAGTCGCGAGTTACGAAATGCATTGACTCCTATGGGCGTTCGCCGGTGCTCCGAAAATATTTCGTTGCAGTGAGAATTTCGTTCCCTGGGGATTTCGTTATCGCGGATTTCGACTGTATGCCACTTCTTAAATTACGGGTTTTGGAAGCGGGCTCACTCTTATTGAACTCCAGTTTTAATTCGTACCCCACCGTCGCTTGCCTCAGTATGCCGCAATGTAAAATCGCTGCTTCTATGATTGCCTTTTATGCTGTCAAGACCCGGTATGTGTGTGCATCATCCGCTGTTGAATTGCTAAAGCCAGCCTTGAACAAGGCAGGTCGCTATGTGACACATTGATCAAAAAACTTGCACTCCATATTGTAGGTCCCCCGATGGATGAGTCATTGCGCTTTTATAAGTTACAATCGAAAGGTTACAATGCTCGTCGCGGCCTTTAAAATGGCACGCTACTGTCGATGGAGAGGGAAATGAAGAAAAACTCAAAATTGCCGTAACAGCCATGTAGCTTATAAATTATAAGCCTTTTTAAACGTTACCGTGGTTAGAGTGTATGTATGCTACCGCAGGTGGCAGCGGTGCGCATAACTTTTCATTGCGCCGTTCGCGTCACTATAGTCTTTTAGCAGGTTACGGAAATACGGTAAGGCAGCGCGCTTCCCGCTCGTTGTGCGGCACAGTGACCGGGAAATGAGGAGCGCTGCCTTACCGTATTTGCGTACCGTATTTCCGTAACCTGCTAAAAGACTCTAACGAAGCCTAATGTTCAATTGCGCCGCGGCGAAGCCATCTTTGCGGACACGACGGCGCGGCTCCCGCGCCGACTTGTTTCCGTTAGTTCCATCGTCATTGCTTTTTCGAACAGTGAAAGAGCTGTGAACGATGGTTGATGAGGAATAATTAAAATACCGTGCTCCTGGATTGCTTTGCGCGGCACTGGAATTAAGTGTTTCGCATAAATCGACTGACAGGTGTGGTGCTGAAATTACTCGAGCGGTAAACGTGTCGTTGAGAAAACTTGAATCTTGGCCCAATAAGATGGGACCCACAAATAACTGTTGGTACATTCGGCGAGACGGATGTCCAACCGTGACGCGACGACCAACGAGACGGAATTCACGCTCTTGACGTCCCGTTTCTTTGGACATTCGTTTCTCCCACTCAGCTTTGTGTACGTCAAGTGCCTTCTGGTAATACTACCTTCTCGCAAAGACCGGCGGCGTCACCCATTTGAAGCTTTGGTTTTACCAAAATATTCTAAAGTACGCATACGTACGATACACGGAACAGTGTGCGGACGAACGTTTGTTTGTTGCAATGCTACAGAGCCGTTGTGCGCCAGCTGATGAGCCTCACGGTTCCCGAGGACAGCGTGGAGGAAGTGCTGGATTTCTTGAAGAACACCATCCTCGACGCCATGTCAGCTGAAAACACGCGCCAGTCAACGCGCTCGTCGAGTGGTCGGCCTCCCGAGGACGAAGCGCTCGAGCGCCGAGCGGCTGCTGCTTTCAGAACTGCGGCGTTTCAAGCCGCTGGCGTGGACGAGCCGGAGGACGCCGTCACCCCGCTGTCAGTGGTGGCGCTGATGCGTCTCATCGAGGAGGAGTTGGTCACTGACGCCGCCCCTCTGTACCAGCCTGCGTCGGCAAGGTACCACCAATCAGAGAGTTCGTGGAAGAGCTCACGCCATATTTTTATTTATTTTATTTATTTGAAATACCCTCAAGGTACATAAAGTACATTATAGAGGGGAGGGGCAAGTACACGATTATATGTAACACGGAACAAGACACGAAGAGAGAAGAAAAAAAAAGCATAACAATCAATCAAGTGAGTACAGTATCAATATACAATAAAGACAAATAAAAAAAGGATAAAACCGATATAAACACTGGTTATACAAAACATACCGTTGGATTGACTAAATCCGATATGAATCTGTAATGGTAAGAAAACAAAGTACAAGAGCACTAGCTCAGAGCACCAAAGAGGAAGAGAAAAAAAAAGAAAAAAAGAAAAAAGGGCAAAGTTTTACAACTCTAGATCATGTTGATCAGAGCATATTTGAAAAGAATTGGATCGCGTATGTTCACTATAGATGATGGTAGGTTATTTCATTCGACTGTGGTTTTGGGAAGGAATGACTGTGCGCGCGCGACAGTGTTAGAAAACGAGACCTTGACTTTATGACAATGATCCCTACGAGCGGATGTGAATGGTGGTGGTTGAACAAAGAGTGATCGGAGAGTGGCATTGTGATAATATATTTTATGAAAAAGTGAAATGCGAGCTTGCTTCCGGCGAATGGCGAGTGGTGGGATGTTAAGAATGGCCTTCATTTCTGTTATGCTTGCTGTACGGTGATAGTTTGCTAGTATGAAGCGAACAGAGCGATTTTGCACTGCTTCAATTGCGTTTATTAATATGGATTGATGCGGATCCCAAACCGATGATGCATATTCTAGTTGAGGACGAATGTATGTGGTGTATAGCAGTAATTTTAGTGAAGATGGAGCGAGAAAATGATTTCTTTTTATGTATCCCAGAGTACGGTTACTTTTTGATATTATGTGTTCGATGTGATGTTTCCATGACAGATCGTTAGTTATGTGGACGCCAAGGTAACGGTATGCTGTGACAGATTCGAGATTGATGTTATTAATTACATATGTTGAGGACGCCGCGTTAGAACGTGAAACTCGCATGTATTTACATTTCTTAGTATTTAGCTCCATGCGCCAAGCGACGCACCAGTTATGGACGTGGTTTAGATCAGACTGTAGATTAGCGACATCAGAGGTAGTAGTTATTCTGCGATATACAACACAGTCGTCAGCAAATAACAATTTGGTGAGGAAATGTTATTGGGTAAGTCATTATATAAATTAAGAATAGAAGAGGACCAGAACGGACCCTTGAGGAACCCCGGATTCAACAGGGCCATGTCAGACCACGCTATCATTAGTGGCGACAAATTGAAACCGACATAGAAGAACGCTCGAATCCAATTGACGATTGCAGGGTCTATATTAAGTACATTTAGTTTCTACAAGAGAAGCAGGTGATTTACTTTGTCAAAGGCTTTACAGAAGTCCAGAAATACGCAGTCAATGGAAAGCCAGAGTCCTAAGTAAGTGTGCAAGTCATGAGTAAATGAAAGCAGCTGTGTTTCGCAAGAGAAGATTGCTGAAATCCATGTTGAAATTTACAAAAGAAATTATTATCTTCAAGAAAGTTAACTAGATGAGTGAAAATGACGTGCTCCATTATTTAGCATGGGATTGAAGTTAAAGATATTGGACGATAATTAAGAGGATTATGAGTTTCGCCGGATTTAAAGATTGGCACAACCTTTCCCACCTTCCAATCTTGAGGTAATGAGGCAGACCGAAGTGATTGTGAAAAGATGTATTCAAAATGATGGAGCAATACTCAATGGTATTTTTCAAAAACTTTGAAGTGATACCATCTGCTCCCAAGATGAGCTAAGCTTTAAGTTCTTAATTGTTCTTTTGATGCCAGTGGGCTCAAAAATAATAGGGTTCATTAAAGGAAAATTAGAAGGGGTAACATGTGGAAGTTCATTATCGGGTCCTCGAGGATGAAAATGACTGGATGAACGTATTGTTCAAAATCGTGCGCATTGTTGACTAGGTACAGGGTCACCAGTTCGGTGTGGTTAGAGATATGGTTTGCGCATCGTTACACTGAAATACCCTCCAAAAACCCTTTGGGTTACTTTTTAGCATGTTAGGAAGTGTAGTGTGGAAAAACGAATACTTAGAGGCTTTCAATGCTGCTAAATAAGTGGAAGCTGCATTCTTATAAGCCTCCCATTTATATTGACATTGGGAATGCCTTGCAATGCGAAAAAGACGTTTTTTCCTTGTTAGAAAGACGGTTCAGTGATCTGTTGTACCATGGTGCTTTGTTATTTGAAAAACTTTGTTTAATAGGAATGAATTGATTGTATAGTTTATTTACCTTTCTCTTGAACATTTGCCAGTTTAGCTCTAACGGACGGTTGTCGAAGTTGGTCAAAACTGATCTAAAAATGTTGAGAGCGCACTGTTAATAGCTTCGAAGTTCCCTCTCTGTAATCTCTGATTGTTTTAAAACGGTTGCGGGATGGCGACAATGATAGAGTGATAGAAAAATGTAGAACATTGTGATCACTTAGTCCTGGTGAGTGAACCACAGAAGAGAGGAGATCAGTAGACGACGTGAGGACCAAGTCCAAGAGCGATGACGTCGTTTTTGTTACGCGCGTAGGTGAACTGACGATCTGGTGCAAGTTGAAATCGGCGCATAATTCAATGAAACGATTAGCTTCGGATGAGGAACGCGATGAAAAGGGACATGATCCTGACCAACAGATACTCGGGAAATTGAAGTCACCCATGATAATAATCTCAGCTGCCGGAAACTGAACTGTCACTTGGTTGAGGCAGTCGTACAGGTTGTCGCAAAATGACGAATCGCTTGATGGTGCACGGTAACAAACTCCGATAACAATATCGGAGTTTGTTATCTACTCTAGGGTGCCTCGATGCGCGTTTTCACGCATCGAGGCACACTAATCTACTCGGTTAGCGAAACGACAATCCCCGTCTGCGCTCCTTTTGCTAAACTTTCTGGCGTTTGACACTGTGTGGTATCTAACACACACGCGGTCTCGATGTCTGCGTTCAGGCCGGAAGGCTCGAGTAAAAGAATGGAGACAGACGTTTTCACGTAATCAAAAGTCGCTGTGTCCCGAAAGGCAACGCATGCAGTGGCAAACGGCACACATACAAGTTACGCTTATGTTTTATCAGCCCTATATATACACTTTTACGAACGGATTTCGGTGCCGCCATATCGGGCCTTGCCGTTTCGTATCTTGAACAACTAAACAAACGGTGCTACGGAAAACGGTTAGGTTGGTGCGTTCGACGTTTCCTGACCTTATCAATTCACGTCGCAAGATGCAAAAGAAAACAGGCCAAGGTGGCGGCGCCAATATGTCTTATGTAAAGTGGTCTATGGACGAGAATTCTCATCGCTTGTAGGATACATTCATCTTTGTTGGGGTTCAGGTGGAATGGACGACCACGATAGCATCTGTCCTGTCGTTATCGTATGCGCTGGTCGCCAGTGTTCGCTCGCCAGCAGTTGTGACGTAACGAAACACACAACTGACAGATGATGTCAAGATGCTTGCTCTGGGTGCCAGAGTAAAGATAATGTGGTCGCTATACTACCGAAAGCATTCTTAATCAACGATCACGGTGTCACGGGTTTGATGTTACGACTTGTCACCTGTTTTCTTAATATGATCATATCATATCACTATGGAAATATTGTTAGACTCAATATTAATGAGAATTAACAGCCCATAATGCCAAGGAAAGTATAGCTACGAAAAACTGCGCAAAATAAACAGGGACAAGTGAGACACACGCACAAGCGCAGACTAGCAACTGGAAGTTTATTGAAGGAAGCACAAAAATATAAGTAACAAGAAAAACCACGTGAACGATTAGAGGTTGGCGGTTAGATAGTCTATCTCTAGTTGTGTAACGTAAGCGAAGGCCTTGCAACGCACATGCTGCCATACTTGTGGATGTAGAATGCCTCAGCACTTCTCGCGCTGTCCTATCTTATGCCTTGACAACACCTTTGTTTCCTGCAACAACGGGTGACATTTGCAAACTTTGCAATGCAAGCACAAATTTGATGAAGGCTGAGCTTTCAGCGAAGCCCTGTGATCCATTAGACGATTGTTCACACACCTCCCGGTTTGCCCGATGTAGCATTTTCCGCAAGACAAGGGGATGTGATAGACAACACCCTTGCCGCATGCAACTAACGCCTCCCGATGATTAACTTCACATTCATTCCACTTCTTTTCTTTGCCTTCGACTTTCCTATCCACTGCTGCGCAGAGTCGGCCCAACTTGTTCCTAGAGGAAAAAACCACCTTAACACATACCGGTTTCCCACCTTTTTCATACGGTGGGAGAAAGCATGAAGATACGGGATGCAGGCGATGGGCATATCTTTATCAGTGGCCACCCTGTCGCCACCAGCCCTTTCCTTCCTGTTTGAATTTATTCAATAATCTTTCACTTATACAGGCTAAGTTTCCTTCAGGAAAGTTTGATAACTTAAGTCTTTTGATCTGGTTATCGAAAGCCACCGACATTTGATGCGGGCACGACTTGCGCAATGCAGATTCTAAGCACGATGCGGCTATACCGTTCTTTACTAACTTGGAGTGGGAAGAACGGAAATCGAGAATGGCGCTTAACCGACCGAGGCGAATACAACCAACACGTGTGCTCCTGCCCAATCTTGATTTTCAAGTCCAAAAATTGGATACAATCGTCTTTTGGGACCTCAAAAGTAAATTTCAAGCCCCGCCCCTTCTCCTTGAACATTTTCAGCACATTGACTCTAGCATTCACGCAATTGTTCTTTTCAACAAAAACAAGAAAATCATCGAAATCACAAGAAATCATCGAAAATCACAGTCATTCTGGAACCTTAGCTCGTCGTTGTCCTGTGTATGCAGTCTCTCACACTTTTCATCAGGGTGTCATGCTCCAACGAGTAGAAAAGGTCCTCCACCTCTATACTGAACACTGACACAGGCCCGGGGGTGCTGTCCTCAGGAACTGAACAACTTCATCTGAGTTCTTAAGGCGGAAGGGATCCCGAATGCACAGAGACGAGAGGTGCTTTTGCAGGAAGCCAGATACCAAATACTGCCAAGTTCCGCGCTGGAAACAATTACCCTAAACGGGTGACCCTCTTTATGGGTTTTTACAGTGAAGAAAAGGCTCAGCAAATTTCCTTTCTCACCTCTCACATCCGCACACAGCCTGTCAAGCTTCAGCTGTTCCAGTAGGGCGATGGCTTTCTTCTTCACGTCCCTTGGTTTTTTCCGCAACCCTCTTGAGGTTCTTCTCCACCGCAAGCATCCCCTTTTCCCGAAAAGGTGCGCTCATGCAGGACAACGAAGTCCCTTCCTTGTCGGCGAGCAAAGGTCTGATGCTATTGGAAACCATGTAGTCCACCAAGGGTTGAACCTTGCTCTTTCTTCCGCTCCTTTCATTGAGTGCGGTCACAACCCCTGCTCCTTCAGCAACGCACCTGCCCGTTTCATCTTCAGGAACCCTTTCAGCGACGGCAGGTGCAGGTGCGTTGAAAAGGGCAGGTGCGTTGCTGAAGGAGCAGGGGTTGTGACCGCACTCAATGAAAGGAGCGGAAGAAAGAGCAAGGTTCAACCCTTGGTGGACTACATGGTTTCCAATAGCATCAGACCTTTGCTCGCCGACAAGGAAGGGAACTTCGTTGTCCTGCATGAGCGCACCTTTTCGGAAAAGGGGATGCTTGCGGTGGAGAAGAACCTCAAGAGGGTTGCGGAAAAACCAAGGGACGTGAAGAAGAAAGCCATCGCCCTACTGGAACAGCTGAAGCTTGACAGGCTGTGTGCGGATGTGAGAGGTGAGAAAGGAAATTTGCTGAGCCTTTTCTTCACTGTAAAACCCATAAAGAGGGTCACCCGTTTAGGGTAATTGTTTCCGAGCGCGGAACTTGGCAGTGTTTCGTATCTGGCTTCCTGCAAAAGCACCTCTCGTCTCTGTGCATTCGGGATCCCTTCCGCCTTAAGAACTCAGATGAAGTTGTTCAGTTCCTGAGGACAGCACCCCCCGGGCCTGTGTCAGTGTTCAGTATAGATGTGGAGGACCTTTTCTACTCGTTGGAGCATGACACCCTGATGAAAAGTGTGAGAGACTGCATACAACAGGACAACGACGAGCTAAGGTTCCAGAATGACTGTGATTTTCGATGATTTTCTTGTGATTTCGATGATTTTCTTGTTTTTGTTGAAAAGAACAATTGCGTGAATGCTAGAGTCAATGTGCTGAAAATGTTCAAGGAGAAGGGGCGGGGCTTGAAATTTACTTTTGAGGTCCCAAAGACGATTGTATCCAATTTTTGGACTTGAAATCAAGATTGGGCAGGAGCACACGTGTTGGTTGTATTCGCCTCGGTCGGTTAAGCCCATTCTCGATTTCCGTTCTTCCCACTCCAAGTTAGTAAAGAACGGTATAGCCGCATCGTGCTTAGAATCTGCATTGCGCAAGTCGTGCCGCATCAAATGTCGGTGGCTTTCGATAACCAGATCAAAAGACTTAAGTTATCAAACTTTCCTGAAGGAAACTTAGCCTGTATAAGTGAAAGATTATTGAATAAATTCAAACAGGAAGGAAAGGGCGGTGGCGACAGGGTGGCCACTGATACAAGATTGCCCATCGCACTGCATCCCGTATCTTCATGCTTTCTCACCACCGTATGAAAAAGGTGGGGAAACCGGTATGGTGTTAAGGTGGTTTTTTCTTCTAGGAACAAGTTGGGCGAGTCTGCGCAGCAGTGGATAGGAAAGTCGAAGGCAAAGGAAGAAGTGGAATGAATGTGAAGTTAATCATCGGGAGGCGTTAGTTGCATGCGGCAAGGGTGTTGTCTATCACATCCCCTTGTCTTGCGGAAAATGCTATATCGGGCAAACCGGGAGGTGTGTGAACAATCGTCTAATGGATCACAGGGCTTCGCTGAAGCTCAGCCTTCATCAAATTTGTGCTTGCATTGCAAAGTTTGCAAATGTCACCCGTTGTTGCAGGAAACAAAGGTGTTGTCAAGGCATAAAGATAGGACAGCGCGAGAAGTGGCTGAGGCATTCTACATCCACAAGTATGGCAGCATGTGCGTTGCAAGGCCTTCGCTTACGTTACACAAACTAGAGATAGACTATCTAACCGCCAACCTCTAATCGTTCACGTGGTTTTTCTTGTTACTTATATTTTTGTGCTTCCTTCAATAAACTTCCAGTTGCTAGTCTGCGCTTGTGCGTGTGTCTCACTTGTCCCTGTTTATTTTGCGAGTATAATGGAGTACCAACTCGCCCAACACTCAGTCCTTTGAAAGTATAGGGGGTGTTATTTGTAACAGTTTGGATATAAATATGAAGAAAGTAAAGTGGGCGAAAAGATAACTTGCCGCCGGCAGGAAACGAACCTGCGACCTTCGAATAACGCGTCCGAGAGCATCGGACGCGTGCACGTGCCGCAGTGCACGTGCCAGCCCTGCATGCGCACGAGTTTCGACCGAGGGGCCAACGCGCGTGACGGTGAAAGAATGACACAGAAAGAAAGACACTGGAAAAAGTGCCGAGATTGCTGAAGGGAGGTCTGAAGCTGAAGATGACATCAGATCCATTCTCAGTGGTATAAGTCAGAAGTTAGACGAGTTGTTGCCGCTCAAGGAAACAGTGCCAAACATCGAGCGGTCGATACAGCTCATGTCGGGCAAGTACGATGAGATGTTGACGAGACTTGCCACGCAAGAAAAGACACGAAAGAAATACGGAAAAGACTTGAACGCCTTGAACAGAACACCTGCGCTAGTGATGATGCTACAAAAGACTTGAGGCAGATTTAAATGAGCTCGAGTGGAGAAGCCGCAAGTTAAACTTGGAAATACATGGTGTTGGTGTCTCTGAAGGTGAAAATTTGCTTGCAAAGGTAAATTCTGTAGCCAGCATGATTGACGTTCGTGCACTTGAAGAAACAGACGTCGCCGCCATTCACCGCCTCCCGTGCAAATTTGGCAAAACACCAGGTATAATCGTTCGGTATATCAGACAATCTGTTAGAGACGAATGGCTGCATAACCGGTCAAAACTGAGAGAAAAGAAATCCAACCTGTTCATCCAAGAGAACTTGACCAGTCAAAGCCGGCAACTTCTTCGAGAGGCTAAAGAATGGGCGAAAGAAAATGGGTACAAATACGCATGGCACAAGAACGGGAAAATCCTGCTGCGCAAAGGCGACGGTGATTCTGTGCTAGTAGTGCGTCACAGGTCCGACTTTCCCGTGTAATCCTGCTAGTTGTTGACTGTATTTAGAATAATTTCATTCTTCAAATGGCTAATCAAAATCTTGTTCTTCCGCACGAGTTGAATACTTTTGTGGCAAGACACCACGCACATTCCTTGAAGTGCCTTCATCTAAATGTTCGCTCGCTCTACAGCAAGGAAGCAGATATAAATGACTTTATCAATGGTTTTCATTTTCTGTTTGATGCAGTAATGCTCAGTGAAACTTGGTGCAGGGATGACCGTGATTTGTTCAAATTTTCATCTTATCAATCGCATTGTGTGAACAGAACTAATCGTCGAGGCGGTGGCGTTATGCTGTTGCTAAGGGAGCGCGTAAACTGCGAGCTGCTTTCTAACTTTTGTATCTGTTGTGATGATTTTGAAATAATAACAGCTCGTGTGAATGACTGTATGTTTTCTGTCTGCTATAGACCACCAAATGGAAATCTTTCTAGTTTCTTTTCTTTTATGAACAGCTATTGTCATTTGCTTCAGAAACTGGCAATTATTTGGTGTCTGCTGGTGATTTCAATATTGACTTGTTGACCATTTCTGCACCACAAAAAGCAATGTTAACCATGCTGACTTCAAACGGTTGCGAAAATTTAATCCGTGTACCGACAAGGGTAACAACTGAAAGCCAAACACTGCTAGTTTATTTATCACTAATATCGATTCTACAAATGCCAATAGTGGTGTAATATCGTATGACCTTAGTGACCACCTCCCAATATTCGCTCTGCTAAGAAAGCAAAATTTCATGGTAAATGAAAAGCATCAGTACGTTTCTTTTCAAAATATCACACAAACAGGTTTGAATAATTTTAGAGCTGAATTGCTCCTTAGCGATATTACGCAAATTCTCAAAATAGATGACGTTGACATTGCATACAGTAAACTTATTGATGAGATTTCTTGTGTATATAAGCGTCACTTCCCACAAAAAAAGTTTAACTTGGGTAAAAAAAATAAGAAAACCATGGATAACCCCTGAATTGTTACAAAAAATTAACTGTAAAAATGCGCTTTATCACAAGTTCATTAAAAGTAAGGATCCAAGCATATTGAAAGAATACAAATCGCTTAGAAACAAGCTAAACAGAGAACTAAGATCGCACAGGAAATGCTATTTTCAAGCTGAGTTTGATAGCTGCTCGAACAAACCCGATATGTTGTGGCAAAAGCTTAATACTATCTTAAATCGCCGTAAATCGTCTCCACGTGTGGAAAAGCTATTTCTTGGTGGCCGCGAAATATCGGGCGATGATTTGGCGAATACATTTAATGATTATTTTGTGAGCAATTGCAATTCTTGTGCATCTGCTGATATTACAAAATTTATGCCAGATAGGAATCCATCTTCCTTTTTCCTTCACCCATTTACAGAGTCTGAAGTACTGTCAGTTTTTCTTTCACTTAAAAATAGCTCAAGTTGCGATGTTGAGGGCATGCAGGTTCGTCCAATCAAGTATGTGCTTGATATCATTTGTCCATATCTCACCTATATTTTTAATCTGTCTTTGGCAAGCGCTATCTTTCTCAGGAGGATGCAGATCGCAAGAGTTTCTGTGCTTTTAAGAAAGGTGACATAAACGATATAAAAAATTATAGGCCTATTTCGATATTACCAGTATTATCTAAAGGGCTGGAGAAACTTATACATATGCAAATGTCTAAATTTTTCGATAAGCACAATCTTATCTCTACAGCCCAATTTGGATTTAGGAAACGCCTGTCTACTGAGTTAGCCTTACTACAACAAAAAGAATTCATTTTATCACAATTTGAAAGCAAGAATCTTGTGCTCGGCCTTTACATTGATTTCACTAAAGCATTTGATTGCATCCATCATTCCATATTACTTGAAAAACTTGAAACTTACGGTATTCGCGGGCACTGCTTAAACCTCCTGAAGTCTTACCTTGATCATCGCTATCAATACGTTCAGATTGAAAATTGCCGTTCAGACTTAAAACATATCAGTAGAGGCGTTCCTCAAGGCAGTATTCTCGGCCCATTTCTTTTTATAGTTTACATAAATGACCTGGTAAATATCTACAGTGATGCGAAATACGTCATGTACGCTGACGACGCTAGTCTATTTTTTTCGTCACCTGAACTTGGTAGCCTTCAGAGCAACGCCAACACTGCCTGAAGGCTCTCCAAGAATGGTCAGCAGCAAACGTTCTGCAAATTAATACAAAAAAGACAAACGCCGTGATTTTCAGACCGAAATCTAAGCAGATAAGCTGCGATCACATCACTCTCCTTTATGCACATGAAACAATCGAAATAGTAAGTAGTGTAAAAATACTGGGCGTTACCTTCACACAAAATATGATTTGGGATGTACACATCGAATCGGTTTTAGGGAAGTTATCTCGTGTGGTCGGTATGATGGCGCGTCACAGATTTATATTACCTTTTAAAATAAAGCTTCTTGTTTACAATGCACTCTTTTTTTCTTCCTTATATTATTGTTTTTTGGTATGGGGTACGACCACATATACCAATCTTGAAAGACTTCATATACTGCAGAAAAAGTTTCTACGAGCACTTTTCAATGTACCCTATAATTCCCATACCTCAGATTTATTTTTGAAAGGAAATATCATCCGTGTGTTTAACCTTTACAATTATAAGTTAAGTCTAGCGTTTAAACGAGAAATAAAGGAAAACTTAAAGATTTTCCATGAGTTATCTAATCTTGCTAAAAACACTCATTCATATGGCACTCGTCACATAGAACAGTGGAAGGTGGTCACTCCGCGGGCAAATTATTCTATGCAGCGAATATCATACACGCTACCAACCCTTTTAAATTCATTTCATAAATTACAAATTGATTTGCAGATAACTTCTGCACGAACACTGCGCGAACATTTCATCAATCCATGCTCACATAGTAAATAGGAGAAAAATATTGCTTTCTTCATTCTTTTTACTGTTGTGGCTGTTTTTTTTGTTTGTATGAAATTGTAAAATTTTTGGATATGTTTGTATTCTGAATATTGTGTTCTATATGATTTTCTTTTCTTTTGTGAAACTGTGCTATCGCTGCCTGCATTGTAGAGGTGGCTGTGGGCCTCTGTCAAGTTGCTTGTTTCAAGCAACTTTTACCCGCAGTCTCCTCCATCGTTGATGGAAATAAAGAAGTTATTATTATTAATGCGATGCTAGAGCCCAGTGGCTTGTGATATAGGCATGATGATGAAATGAACTTTATTTGGTCCTGGAGAACTCCGATCAGACAACTCCCGAAGGGGGGTCCACCGCAGATGCTGGCCGCGCCGACGCCACTACTGGAAAACCGTGGCCCTCCGCCCGTTCGCAGGCCTCCTGGACTACGCACAGCTGGACTGAGAGCTCGCGGCTTTTAAGGGGTATTCACACGAGGCAGAAATCGGCGGGGGACACGGGGAGATTGCGGGTCAGGTGACCACGTCGTCACGGATTAGTGAGCGGGCGCGACGCCCCCGCGACTCTTCGGAGGAGACGGGGACCTTTTCCCCGATAGGACAAGTGGGGGATATGGCGGAATTTCGAGCTCTTGTTTGGCCACATTGTTGCACTTGCTCCTGCAGAGAGCGGCAGTACGTGTCCAGTCTGCAGCTGCATGGTCGTCTGCAGCTCGTCGTCAGCAGCTCGTCAAACGGGTGGTACAAGCAGAGTAGTCTAGTAACACTGGTCTCCCCCTCCGTTCGTCTCGTCCATGTGAGTAGGGGTAAAGTCCCTAGATTCTTCCTTACAGGGAAAAGTCTAGGGACTTTATGTGGGGGATATTTGTGGAGGCTCCTCCTCGCGAGCTGACGTCACTAGGCTCCGCCTTTATCCCCCGAGCATTTGTCCCCCGTCTGAATATCCCTTTAAGAGTCCTCTCCTAGTCCTCTTCTGTGCTGAACTTTGCGCTAAGTAACGCCGGGCACTGCCAGAACATATGAGCGAGTGTGCAGTTATCCGCCCCGCAGCTAGGGCGTCCTGGATTTATGCCTTCAGCAAAGTGACTAAACGACAGACTCCGCGCTCGCTGCCTTTCGTCCTCGTTCGCTCTATCGGTTACGCCGACGCCCAAGCAACGCCGCTGAACGCAGGAACGGGCGCCTAGGAGCTGCGCTATTAAATGAAGAATATACATGTGTATAGGAAAAATACAGGAACTAGTGCAAAATAAAGCACTGAAGTTCAGTAGCACGCGTAGAACGGCTTAAGGTGCACCACATGCACGACCCCGCGGCGTTCCCGGCGCCGCTGCGAGTTCGCGACGCAGTCGAGCACTTTTTAGTCCAATGCGCCGAGGCGTCGAAGTGCCCTGTACGTCCCGAAGTGTCGTCGAAGAAGTGTTTCGCTGAACCCGCTTCGGTGTGTGGGCCCATACACCGTCTCAGACACTGTCGCCGGGCTGGTTTTCCACGAAGCGTCGTCGGAGGTTGTAACGGCGGCTGTCGGTGGTCTGCTATGCGCAGACGGGCGAGTTGTCTTGTTTCTTCGGCATGCTGAAGGTAGACGGCGACGTCTAGGTTTTCTTCGTCGGCGGGGTTCAGTAGCATGGCTTCGTTGCGGGACTCCTTCCGGAAACCAGCTTGAAAGGTGCATCTATTAATGGACAGATTGAGTTGAGCGCCCGCAACAGCCTTACGGACGCAGCCTCCCATAGGAAATGGTTGGCAGGCTCCGTCCACAGAGCTGTTGCGGACGCCCAACTAAATCTGTCTAGTTTCTTGCACCGCCGTGTTGTAGGCGAAAATTAAGGCTCTGTTATTCTCCGACTTTCCCGACGCGCGCGCGCGAGGACGTTGCGTTTCGTCACGAAGAGCCGGCGACGCTAAGCCAGGCGCAAATCGGTCTCCGCTACAGTCGAGCCGGCTTCAACGCGCCGGTGCGATCGCATCTCGAGGAGCGCATGCGCAGTAAAGCGAAGAACGCGGCCGCGCCACTTGTCGGAGTTGCTAGCTACATATCACGAAGAACGGTCGCATCGTCCGCGACGCCCTGGATCTCTCCTCGTGCCTCTCGCTGATCGACGCCCCGTGACGGCTGCCTCGACCGTCATGCCGTGCGCCTCTCACCGACGGGGCCTTCGCCGCCTCGTCACCGACGTGTATCGTGCCCCTGGCTGAATCGTGGTCCAGTCCGTGAACTCCTGCGACCGGCTCCCCATCTTTCCTGTCTTCTTCTCTCTTCGTCGCTCTTGCCGACCATCTTTCACTTCTTTCTTTCTCTTTCTACTTTTCTTTTATTCCCACCTTACCCCCACCCCTATAAGGCACTGCGCCGTGCTCCCTTAAGGGCTGCAGAAATTAGGTGCCTTCTTCCTTTCCTTACGAAGGACTACCACCACCACCACCACTTGTCGGGAACAGACGAAACAGCCCGCAAAGCAGGTTCCTGTACGTACATGTGAGTCCAGCGCGGCCGCGCGCGTCCGGCGCGTAATGCAGCAGGGTGTGTTTGGAGCCGAGCAACGCCCGAGCGCACCAGCAGCCGTCGGCCGCGTCGGCGGTCAGCCGACGCCGGACTATTAAGGCTCTGTTATACTCCGACGTCCGACGCGAGCGCCCGCGAGGACGTTGCGCTTCGTCACGCCGAGCCAGCGACGCTACGCCAGGCGCAAATCGGTCTCCGCTACAGTCAAGCCGGCTCCAACGCGCCGGTGCGATCGCATCAAGGGGAGCGCATGCGCAGTAAAGCGAATAACGCTCGCGCCACCTGTCGGGAACCGACGAAACAGCCCGCGAAGCAGGTTTCTGTACATGCGAGTCCGGCGCGGCTGGCGCGAAATGCAGCAGGATCTATTCGGCGCCGAGCGACGCCCGAACGGGCCAGCAGCCGTCGGCCGCGTCGGTGGTCAGCCGACGCCGGACTATAGAGGGCCGTTTTTTGCTGACGTAACGTCGCCGTGACGCGCGCACGCGCGCGTCGACGTTACGCTGGAGTATATCAGAGCCTTTAGTCGCGAGATCGAGCGGAGTCGTCGCCTAGCGGCTTCTGGCTGAACCGCGCCTAGTGTGGATTGCTCCATGCGTCGTCTGCTAGCCACGTTGTGTTTGCATGTGAGCGTACGTCATGCAGGTCCTCAAAAGGCAGTTTGTTCCGTTGCGTTACTTGCGTTAGTATAAGGTGGGCTAGTTGGTGTTGATTCATCTTCAAAGGTGCGCTTAGTGAACACAAACGACACAAACGAAAAAGTACAGGACATAAGGCAACGAGCGCAATCCTGTACTTTTTCGTTTGTGTCGTTTGTGTTCACTAAGCGCACCTTTGAAGATGAAGCAACTTTAACCGCTCGTAAGAGTGCTGTGTGTAGTCATCGTACCCTGCGTTCATATTATAGTCATATCAGTGTAGGTGCCGTTGTGTGGTCCAAGCGCATTGCAAAGTGCACTTGGCGTTTTCCCAAAGATGAGACGTATGAAATCTCATGTGAATATAGCCTTCTAGTGGCGCGGTGGCTTAAAAAGAGGCTCTCATGCACTTGCTCGTTGTGGTTAGGTGTGTGATTTCGGGGCTGTCGTTTATAGGTTACGCGACGTGCTTTAGTTTTCTTGTCCCGGTCCCACTACAGAGAAATATTGCTGTCAAGTCGCGTCTGACACCTCGGTACATAAATTGTCCCCTAAAAAGAACAGAAAATGGAATGACACACAAATCGCAAAATTGAGTTGCCTTGCGCAATTTTAACATGTGGCGAAATTTATACAAATACACCCGTGTACTTAGATTAAGGTACGTGTTAAAGAGTCCTGATGGTCGAAATTAAACCAAACTGCGTACTTTACATTTATGTCGTAGTAATTTCACGCGTCCTCAATTTAAGTTGAACCCTCTTTGTAAGTCTCCAGGTTTCTGCTCCGTATGTAAGTACCGGTAAGATGCAGCTGTTATATACCTTCCGCTTGAGAGATAGTGGTAGACTACCATTCACGATTTCATAATGCTTGCCGAATGAGCCCCATCCCATCCTTATCCTTCTAGTTATTTCACTCTCATGGTTCGGCTCCGCGGTTACTACCTGTCCTAAGTAGACGTACTCCTTTACAACTTCCAGCGTCTCGCCACCTATCGCAAAGCGCTGTTCTCTGCCAAGATTGTTCCACATTACCTTAGTTTTATGCATATTAATTTTCAGACCTACTCTTCAACTTTCCGTATCCAGTTCAGTGAGGACGACGCAGCGAGCGATGGAAAGGAAAATGATAGGTGTAACCTTAAGAGAGAGGAAGAGAGCAGAGTGGGTCAGGGAACAAACGGGGGTTAAGGATATCATAGTTGAAATCAAGAAGAAGAAATGGATATGGGCCGGGCACGTAGCACGTCGGCAGGATAACCGGTGGTCATTAAGGGTTACTGACTGGATTCCAAGAGAGGGCAAACGCGTGAGGGGAAGACAGAAAATTAGGTGGGTAGATGAGATTAAGAAGTTTGTAGGTATAACGTGGCAACAGAAAGCACAGGACCGGGTTGATTGGCGGAACATGGGAGAGGCCTTTGCCCTGCAGTGGGCGTAGACAGGCTGATGATGAATTTCACGCGAAGCCGCATATTTTCTTTCTTTACATTATCTTTAGCGTTTGTGTGCCGTTGTTATAGACTGACGGCAGGCAGCGGACATTATTCGCATGAAAAAACTTACTTTGGTCCCGTGAAATAACCGGGCATTTGTTCTGTCACGTGATTTATTCACGTACAAACTGCTAGAACGCCGAGGGACGTCAAGGGCCAAGATCCAGGCAAGCGCAAGCTCGGGGCGCGTGGCTGTCGCTCGCACTGTGGCTTGCTTTCTTCGCTCTTCGTCGTGTCACGTACTGTTCACTACATTGGCCCCTGGTGAATAGCGGAGCCATCCTGGCGACCTAAGGCGTTGTCAGTATCCGCCTCGTGCGTTGCTGCTTTCAGTGGTACTGGTGGCGCCACCAACGGCGGACGGTGGCGATAGGTGGATATACGCGGCTCATAGAAGCCGTGGACAAAGCGCCTGTTACTCTCCGTTTTTCTATTCATGTTTCATTCTGGTTTGATATTTGTACTGCCGACGCTGCTCCAATAGACAACCATGCCGTCTGTTACGTCGATTGTTCTATATTATTTGTTTTAAAATGACAGGCCCGTTTTTTTATGCGTGCGCGCGATGCACTGCGTACGTTTCTTACGTGCATGTGTCCAAGTTTGCGTGATCTGTTAACACAGATGAAATAAAAATTGTTGCAGCACAAAACAGCATTCTTGTTTTATTGAACACCCCAAACAGTACAACAACAATGACTATTACGGCTCTATGCCTGCTTAAGAAACGCACAAAAGACACGCGATTTTATCTTCGCCCAACACTCCTAGCACTCAACTAGGCCAAGAAAACCAAAATCTAACTTGCTGAACGTTTTAACAGCCGTCACACAGCTGCATAATAATGCGTGAAAGTACTGTAGCAAATGACCAACAAACATTCACACAGCGTTTTTTTTTCACAGACCGTATTAACATATGAGAAAGTTCTAACTGCATTAAAATCACATATTTCGGAATATCTAATCACTTTCACCATTGAAGCCACAATCCTCTAACACATGCGCTTTAAATTGAGCATGGCATTACTCAGACTTACATAGGAAATGCGCACGCGTGGCATTACTCAGATTTATATAGGAAATGCGCACGCGTGCAATGTATCTCGTATGCTAGATTCTCCTTTGGTACGTGCAGCTCAAAATAAAATGCGATTCTAGAAGTAATGTTCGTGGACTAGCGAGCGTATAGCAGGACAACTACTTACAGCTTCACTCACCTTTGCAAAAACGGTATTCCAATTGCAATTCAATATTAACCGACGCAACAACGATAACAACACACTTGTTGCACACAGGCGTACCAGGTTGACGCTCGAGGCCAAGCGCGGTATTTTAAGTGTAGCACAATCGTGCGCGTACAGTACGCTAGAACATTCTGGCACAATGTCGTCAAGCTTGCAGTCACTTCAGCGGTTCCCACGATGTAGCACCAGTTGACGTCCTCGCGTCATCAAACTGCTACGACGCCGAGAACTACGCACACAGCTGACTTGGAAAAACGCGGTCTTGCAGGAGGCCATCTTGTCCAGCAACCAACGGACAAAAGTACACAACTGAGGCGTCTGAAACATTGCCGTTGATGAGATGGCAGCTGAACGAAATCAGGGCTCATCGTCCGACGTGTGGCCACCGCCTTAACACAATATTAACGTTTCAACGTTCAAGGAAGACGCGACGAAAGCGACGAGCCCAGCCGGTCTTGTCGGGTGCGCTACTGCAGAGTGCAGAGCGCGCGCTCTCACGGCCACCGAAAGAAATAAAAGAAAGTGGAGAGAGGAGTTAGCTTGGAGCATGGCCAGTCGGTGGAAGCAAGAGGACGTGTTGCGTCGTCGGTGTGGCGTATTGTCGAGAGATGGTGCTAGATTGTTTTTGCGCAACGAAATCGCAAACTTCATTGAAAATGCATGGGATCCTATGGGGGTTTGTGAGAGGGCACAACCGCCTGAGCCGAGCGGTGGCGCCACCATACCGATGCACGAGGCGGATAGCGGGGTCGTAATAAGGCTTCAAGCGGCTGACATGGACGATTTCCCGACCACGACGACGTAAATCGTGGGATGATGTCAGAGGCTCAACCTCATAATTGACAGGAGACGTGCGAGAAAGAATGCGGTAGGGCCCCTGATATCGGGCACGTAATTTCGAGGAAAGGCCAGGAGTGCTCGATGGGATCCAGAGCCAAACGAGGTCACCAGTCGTGAAAGTAGAGAGAGGTCGGTCGGTGTCGTGCCGCAGCTTCTGGTGGCCTTGGTCCTCGGTGGTCAGCGAAAGGGCTAATTGTCTGCAGTCTTCGGCGTATCTGGCAACGTCAGAAATCGCAGTATATTCAGACGTGTCCGGCGTATAGGGAAGCATAGTGTCCAGCGTGCAGGACGGGTCACGTCCGTATAAAAAAAAGAAAGGTGAGAAACCGGTGGTCGCGTGCGTTGCGGTGTTGTACGCGTACGTGACGAACGGCAGGACGGTGTCCCAGTTGGTCTGGTCTGATGCCGTGTACATTGGCAACATATCACCGAGTGTGCGATTAAATCGTTCCGTGAGGCCATTCGTCTGCGGATGATATGCGGTGGTCATTCGATGAACGATGTTGCACTGGACGAGCAAGGCCTGAATCACGTCAGACAGGAAAACACGCCCTCTGTCGCTCAAAAGTTCACGGGGAGCACCGTGGCGAAGGACAAAGTTGCGTAAAATAAAAAATCACAGCATATCCACGGAGTGAATGATGATGAGTGGGCGAAGCTGCGGAGGTTAATCGGTAAACCGTGAATCTTCCGTGAATTCTGCCCAGTACATCATCACCGACGTGAGATCGGGCGCGTTTATACTAAAGGTTCGATGAGTTATGACGACTTGCAGCTCACTTTAATTTTTACATGTACGCTGTGAATTTTCATTGTTTAGAAAACCATTGCTTTAGAAAAATCTGGCGTCTTTCGTTAAGCAGCTGGCGTCTTTTCGCTTTGCTTTAGAAACATCTGGCGTTCTTTCGTTTTGCTTTTACAAAACATCTGGCGTCTTTCGTTGGTTTATTTCATCAATCAACGGCGTTTTGAACAAAATTTTTATTGTTTAATCACGCACAGGAGAAATCTCACCAGGCACTACCTTGGAGGTAAACAATGGCTGCTAATGGGAATGAGAGACAGAAGAAGTCGGCTTCTAGCTAACACTTACACTTCTACTTCTACTAACGTTTCCTACTGGAACATGCCAATGGCTGCTAATGGGGAATGAGAGACAGAAGAATTCGGCTTTTAGTTAACGCGCACGCTGCGAATTTTTTATTGTTCAACAACGCACAGGAAAAATCTCCCACCGGCACCACCTTGGAGGTCAAAGCGTAAGACTTGTTACGGACTACGACTACTACTACTACTACGACGACGACGACTACGAGAGACGAACGGGTGCCGCCTTAAGGAGCTTCGCCCCTAAAAACGCAACCTCTCTTGCGATAGCCGTTGGAAGTGCTACAGTTTCTGCGTAACGTGTAAGGTGGTCCACGCCAACAATGATCCACCGATTCCCAGAGGAAGTCGGGGGAAGCGGGCCATATAAGTCGATGCCGACGCGGTCGAATGGACGTCCCGGACAAGGTAGAGGCTGAAGTGGACCGGCTGGGCGTTGAGGTGGAGCTTTACGCTGCTGACAAGCAGTACAAGCAGGTACGTACTTGCGCACGAACGTGTACATGCCGCGCCAGTAGTATCGCTCACGCAAGCGGTTGTACGTCTTCAGAGCGCCAGCGTGAGCTCTTTGCAGGTCGTTGTGAAAAGCAGTGCAGAATTCTGTGCGCATGTGGCGCGGGATCACTAGCAACCACCTCCGACCGTCAGCTGCGTAATTACGCCTATAGAGGAGGCCGTCGCGGAGTGCGAAATGCGTGGCTTGACGACGGAGAGTTCTTGACGCTGGATGAACTAATGAACCAGTCAGGAAGCCGACGAGTTCGGAGATCCACGCGTCCTTGCGTTGCTCCGACGGCATGTCTGCGAAGTCAAGGGGCGTCAAGACAGCGGAAGTGGCTGACGGCGAAGCTGTCTCAGACGGTAACGGTGAGCGGGATAGCGCATCAGCGTCCGAGTGCTTGCGGCCGGATCTGTACACACCACGAATGTCGTATTCCTGCAGCCGAAGCGCCCAACGACCGAGGCGGCCTGAAGGATCTTTCAGTGATGAGAGTCAACAGAGAGCGTGATGGTCCGTGACTACTTCGAAAGGGCGGCCATAAAGGTACGGACGGAACTTGGTCAAAGCCCAGATTATAGCGAGGCACTCTTTTTCGGTGACTGAGTAGTCGCACTCCGCTTTCTTCAGGGTTCGACTCGCGTAAGCAACAACGTACTCGTCGTATCCGGGTTTTCGTTGAGCCAGTACAGCACCAAGACCGACACCGCTGGCGTCAGTATGGACCTCCGTAGGCGCATTAGGGTCAAAGTGACGAAGTATCGGAGGTGACGTTAATAAGCGCCGTAGCGTCATGAAAGCTTCGTCGCACTCTTGTGACCACGCCGACAGGCCGTTAGAGGCTGTCAGTAGGTTGGTAAGAGTTGCGATGATAGCAGCGAAGTCGCGCACAAATCGACGAAATTACGAACACAGCCCAATAAAGCTTCGGAGCGTCTTGATGGAATTGGGCTTGAGATACTCGGCCACGGCACGAAGTTTAGCGGGATCCGGAAGAACGCCTTCCTTGCAGACGACGTGACCTAGCATGGTGAGTTGGCGTGCAGCAAAATGGCACTTCTTGATGTTAAGTTGAAGGCCAGCAGAGGCGAGGCACGTGAGAATAGCGCGAAGACGAACAAGATGAGTCGGAAAATCGCAGGAAAATACAACAATGTCGTCAAGGTAGCACCTAGGCAGGTATTCCACTTGTGGCCACGAAGGATGTTATCCATCATTCGTTCGAAGGTAGCTGGGGCGTTGCAGAGTCCGAAGGGCATCACCTTAAACTCATAAAGCCTATCGGGAGTGACGAACGCAGTCTTCGGGCGGTCAGGGTCAGCCAGTGGAGCTTGCCAATAGCCCGAGCGTAAATCCAAGGACGAGAAATATTCTGCTCCTTGCAAGCAATCGAGGGCATCGTCGATGCGTGGCAACGGGTATACATCCTTCCGAGTTATCTTATTCAGGCGGCGGTAGTCGACGCAGAATCTGATAGAGCCATCCTTTTTGCGCACAAGCACGACAGGGGACGACCAGGGGCACTCGGATGGCTGGATGACTCCGCGCGTGAGCATATCATCGACTTGTTCATTGATAACATGGCGCTCTTCCGCCGAAACGCGATATGGTCGTTGGCGTAAAGGGGCATGACCACCGGTGTCGATGTGGTGCGTGACGCTCGTTGTGCGACCCAGAGATGGCTGACCGCAGTCGAAGGATGAGCGGAACTCTTCGAGAAGGGCCAATAGTTCGCGTCGATGGTCCAGTGATAGATCCGGGGACACAGAAGGGTGAAAAATGTCTGACTACGGAGGTGCTGCAACAGGGGCTGTCATGGCATTCAGCTGGTGGTGAAGTGGGGTTTCAGCGAACTCCAGAAAGCGAAGCAGGTCAACGGAATGTATGCTTCCCACACATTCCCCGCGAAGTAGACTAACGGGCGAGGTGCGCAAGTTGGCAATCGGCATGATGGTAGCACCGGATTCAACGGTGAGTACGGCCAGCGCCTCCTCTATTTTTCTGTGCCTGGGCGAAGGAGCGGAGCGCAATGGGAACCGACCGTCGGCGTTAGTGCGGCTTTTAGCCGCCGGGCGCCGCCACCGTAGTAGACCCGCCGACGCGTCGTCGCTCGCGGACACGAATGCCGCGGCTGCATTCGAAGCTGCTATATGGTTCAATTTTCGGCTGTATTCGCGTTGTTTAAAGTATAATTAAAACTTGTAAACTGGAATCATGAAGCACTAGTCGTTCTGGGCAACCAGCCCATTTCGAAGGCATGTGTCTTTCGCGGCTATTTGATCGAAACGCTCGCTCGTCGTCTGCTAGCCCGATACCAAAGAGCGCATGCCAGTGATGCGCGGAAAATTGTTTTGTCACCGTTACGTTCGCTTGACTGAGAGCCGGTTTTTGACTGTCTGAAAGTAGATTTTCGAAAGCAGCATTTGCTAAGAGCTAATACTGAAAGCTTGGGCGCTTAAAGTTCCCCGATGCGTGCTACCTTCTACTGGTGTAGCACACTATGCGCAAGCCTGGAGTTCATGCACTAAATAGCATGGAATGTCACTAGACTGCTTCCGGGGATATACGTGATCGCCCGTTCCCTTCTTAAAGCTTTTGAGAATTGCATTTGTTGCCACCGGGAGAAAGCAATAGCTGGTGCCAGAAAAAGAGGAACTATGCCAAGTGATTCCACCATTTCTGAGCTTAAACCAGTTAAATCGTGGTGGTACGAAAAACAAACAAAAACAGCTACATATGCCGCGCGTTTCCTGCAACACTGACCGATGTGTGTGAACAGACGTTGTCGTTCAAGTATAAAATCGTAGTGCCGACTCTCAACCTGAGCCAATGTGAAAGGCGTGAAAGATGGCGTGGCCTGTTGTCAATTGCTTAAGATCGTCTTTGTATTTGTCGACGGATTGTTGTAGCCTCAGTATATGGCTCCTCAGGTATCTCGGAGGGAGGCAGGGAATGTTGAATACATTGACTTAAAGAAAAAGAAGATGGCTTTTGCCCTTCAGCCGTCTTAGATGAATGTATAAGGGACCCTGTGAGATTTTTTTCTTTAGCAATAAAGGGAAATAAAAAAAGATAATCGTGATTTCTTTCAGTTAGATTTGCAGAGAGGAACAAACCAGTATGACATACTAAGGCATTGGGGCGATTGCAATAGGCTGAAATAGAAAATAAAACGCGAATACTATCAAACTCGAGTGCGAGTATCGAACCGGCAGCACGGACTGACGACTCCCTGCGGAATACGTACAGCGGGGATGGAAAGACACGCGAACATGCGGCATCTGCATCCTTTGCTGTTTCGCATTTGTTTTCAAGTGGTTATAGCCTGGATGATTGATGAAAAGACGACGTCATCCACAACACACTAAAAGACCATCTAGCATCTTTTTATTGCCACCACGGTTAGAGCGTGATGAAAACAGCACGCCGCTATGTTCGCGTTTCTTTCCATCCCCCTGTACCTGTGAAAGCTTGCAAGAAGCATAAATGCAATTTAACTCGGATGCAAACACGAATTCGTGAGCTTTGTGATACGCGCGGCCATTCAGCGCCAGCTTCCCGTAGTCTACTTGCACAGCGCCACCACGCGGCAGCGGCGAGCGGACGCGGAGCGCGCGCTCGACGGCCCGAGGAGAGCGTTCGCCCAGGCACTGAAAAATAGAGGAGGCGCTGGTACGGCAAACGGCAGTCGTAGGGCGTGGCGGCGGAGAAACACCTCTGACGGGGCGAACAGGACAGCGCCGTCAGGAGCGGCCGGACAAGCCAAGGCGACAAGGGTGGACGTGTTTGGGGCTACGTCAGTGTCGGCAGCAATGACAAGTTTGCATGCGTCAGATATGGTAGGCCCCGAAACAGAAGATTGCAGCGGCGTAAGGGCGACTTCTGCTCGGGCGCAATCTATGATGGCGCGAAAGGAAGTCCCAGCCGAGGATAACGTCGTGAGAGCAGGACGGCAGCACGAAAAACTCAATGACGTAAAGTTCTCCTTGAATATGAACGCGCGCGGTGCACACGGCTGAAGGTGCTATGAACTGCGAGTTCGCAGTGTGGAGCATGAGTCCTTAGAGCGACGTGGTCACTTTTTTTTAACTGGCGGCAGAGGCTCTCGCAGATTACGGAAACGGCGGCCCCGGTATCAATTAGCGCTTGGGCCGTGGTCCCTTCAACATTGACGTCGATAACGTTTTGCGGCGAAAAAGACGGAGGCCTTGGGCAGTTCGCTTCGCATGCAGTTCTTGCCTCCTGGCGGCTGCTGGTTGAACCGCGCCTAGTGTGGATTGCTCCATGCGTCGTCTGCTAGCCACGTTGTGTTTGCATGTGCGCGTACGTCGTGCACGTGCTCAAAAGGTGGTTTGTTCCGTTGCGTTAGTGCAACTTTAAACGCACGTACTACGTATGCCTAACACGATGTAAAGAAGCATTTGACCTTGATCGGCTGTATATGTACTGTAATAATATCAGTGAGTGTACTTGTCGAGAGCTGTGTGTGGTCGTCGTACTATGTATTCACGAGAGTCATATCAGTGTAGGTGCCGCTCTGTGGTTCAAGCGCATTTGCAAAGTGCACTAGGTGTTGCCCTAAAGATGAGAAGTATTAAATCTCATGTGAATATAGCCTTTTAGCAGCTCGGTGGTAAAAAAAAGGCTCTCGTGCACTTGCGCGTTGTGGTTAGGGGTATAACTTCGGGACTGTCGTTATAGGTTACGCGACGAGCTTTAGTTGTGTACGGCAGGGGCGTAGCCAGAAATTTTTTTCGGGGGGGGGTTCAACCATACTTTATGTATGTTCGTGTGTGTTTGTATGTGTGCGTGTATATTACGCAAGCAAAATTGAAAAATTTCGGGGGAGGGGGTTAGAACCCCCCCAACCCTCCCCCCCCCCCTTGGCTACGCCTCTGGTGTACGGTCCTAGTCCCACTACACAGAAATATTTCTGTCAAGTCACGCCTGACACTTCGGTACTTGAATTGTCCTCTTAAAAGAACAGAAAATGGAATGACCCAGAAATCGCAAAACTGAGTTGCCTTGCGCAGTTTTAACTTGTGGCGAAATATATAGAAAAACACTCGTATACTTAGATTAAGGTACGCGTTAAAGAGCCCTAATGGTCAAAATTAATCCAAATGGCGTACTTTACAATTATGTCGTAGTAATTTCACGCGAAGCCACATCTTTTTTCTTTACATCTTGAGCGTGTGTGTTACGTTGTTATAGATTGACGGAAGGCAGCGGGCACTATTCGCATGAAAAACGCACTTTGGTCCCGTGAAATAACCGGGCCTTTTTTCCATTACTGTCGTGCAAGTAATTAATCGACGAAAGTTCCGTGCTGTACAGTTACCTTTGTGTACTGTTACTAGAATAAAAACAAGCGTGTGCGTGTTAAACGCTTCTGTAGCGCTAAAGCGCTGTCAGCCACCTAGCTTTCCTCAGTAAACCTATCAAATGTTCTACATTGGAGAACTGAATAAGAAATGCGGATGAATATTTGAGCACGCAGTGCACAAAGTGCTATTTGAACTCATCGTGCAGGAATACGGGCTTTCTTTTTGTTGGGGGTATCCAGATGAACAAGAAGTAAATAATTAATTCAGTCGCGCCACAGCAGTGCGTATAGTAAGTGGAACACAAACTAAACATGTGCAAATAAAACAACAAGAAAACGTCATCCATTGCGAAAACGCCGACTGTTGCCGAAGGCGGGCAACCCGTTAGTTGGCAGAATGCGCTACTCACACAAGTAATAGTAACGTTCGGCGCGCTTCGTGCATTAATTCGGGAATGAAGAGTGCGCATATTACCATAAAGCTGCAGCAACGCATTTTGCTTGCCGGAAATCGGGTCAAATCGCTCGCAACAAAGCGCTGTTGTGTGCGTTTGTATACGCGCCGACAACCGCCCATCCACACTAGCGCGGCGACGGTGCTGCCATCTGTAGCCCGATCTCGCGGCGAATAAGTAGCGTCGAGATCACAAAAATAAACTGTTGAAAGTAGCGCTATGTGTGTGCGTGTGTGTGCCTTCATTGTGTGTTCGTCTTCAGTGCGCTCTTACCCTTCATAAACATAATATTAATGAGAACTAACAGACAGCAATGCCTTGGCATTGCTGTCTGTTAGTTCTCATTAATATTGTGTCTAACAAAGAAAAAACGAGCCCTTAAAAGTAATCTTTCCTTCCTTCATAAACATGGAATACCAACATGCCCACTTTACCACCTTGGTTCTTAAAAAAAGCTAGAACGACATTTTGTCGCTGCTGTTTAATCTGAAAAAGTTAACTTCCAGAAGAAAAAGAAAGAACTCGCAGGGTCCCTTTACCCGAGACGACTCGAAGGCCATCTGTAGCTTCCATGCATTGATCCTGCCCGCCACCCTCCGAAAGCTTTCGGCACCGCACCTGGTTTTGCATGGGCTCCGTGATCGACCAACCATTGACCAAGCTGCGATGTCATGTGATTACGTCACACCTGGCCTAATGCTATGGTCACCTGCAAGCGTCACACTGCAATTACGGTGCACACGCGGGCACGTCATGTTCTTTTTTTTCTGTGTCGAGGGCGTCTGCAGGAAGCAGAGAAACACTTATACTTAATGGAAAGAAGGTTAAAAACATATAATACGACGTTTTGCAAACCTATCTACCATTTCTAATTGCAAATTTTGCCCTGCTTCCTCACATGAAAACTTAGTTATTCAAACTTGCCTTGCTCTCCAATTAAGCAGAGCGCAAAAAAATATTACGACCCACTGTATGCAATAGTCCGCCGCACGCATTTGGTCCCACCGTCGTGAAGTGCGTCGCCATACTGCCGCACGCGCTTCTTATTCTATTTTCATGTAACCGACCCGTTACCCGTGCAACCAATGCCTTGCGCGTGCCGCGCCGGAGTGTCGAGCATTCTAGATTATTTTAGATTGTTTTGATAAGCTCGAGGGCGCAATGCGAACAGTACCGTTTATTTTGGAGCTAGCGCGACCGCCAACGAGAAGGCTCGAATCTTCGATGCCAGAAATGGCTTCGCGCCTGACCGAGACTACTGCCGGCCGACCACAGTGACTGCCGCTACCAGTGCACAGCGTGTACTTCGTGTTCCTGGCACAAGTTCGCCCAATAAAGACTTTCGTCTTTAATAACCCGACTGCGGTTTTCTTTCGTTGGTTTGGCACTGCATATTTTCACTAACGTTTCGTCTGGTGGACCAGACTTTGTCAAAGTAACAAGCACATCGCGGTGGGTTTCCTTATAAACACGCTTAAAGTAGATAGTTTCAAAGAAGTTATCGATAGCAAGCTAGAATGACAGCGGTCACACGCAGTCGACATAGTGCCACGGGCGTTTCTTATTATCATTTTGCGGTATTCAGTTTTTGCCCACAAAGACTGTCAGCAACGCTTAGCGCAAACCGCGCCTCATTGTTCGAGAAGCTTCACGAGTATTGTAGATCATTTTGTTAAGATTGCGCGCGAGACGCGAACACTCGAGCTTATTCTAGAGATTGCGCAACAACCAGCGATATCGCTGGAAAGTTCGATAGCGCCTGTATAAAAGCCGACGCGCTTCACCGCTTGTCAGTTGATCGATGGTCGACGCCCTATACGCCGCTATCAGTGTATTGCTTTTCAGTTTCCCGGCCACAAGTTCGGCCAAATAAAGAGTTTCATCTCTGACGTGCTGAGTGCTGCTTTCGTCAACGTCACGACCACGTGACATCTGGTGGAGGTGCTGCTTCATGATCCGGACGCCACCGCGGAGCGCTGACCCAAGCCCAAGCCGCGACGAGGACGACGGCAAGGAAATCCCGGATCGTCGAACAAGCCGCAGGCAGAAGGGACTGCAGCCAGAGCGCGGGCTCCTTCCCGAAAAACCCAGGCAGCCGCAGATCTCAACATCGACCACAGCGACGATGACCGACCACGTGCAGCCTGCGCCAATCCTTCTTCGCCAGCCCAAGGAGCCGCCAACCTTCCGCGGATCGTCGTTCGAAGACCCGGAAAGCTGGCTCGAAGCCTACGACCGAGTCGCCCTTTTCAATGCCTGGACCAGTGAAGACAAGCTACAGCATGTCTACTTCGCCTTGGAGGACGCAGCTAGAACCTGGTTCAAGAACCAAGAGCGAACCCTGACAACATGGGACGTTTTTCGCACCAGGTTCCTGGCAACATTCACCAGCGTCGTCCGCAAGGAGAGGGCCGAGGCTCTGCTCGAAACCCGCGTGCAGCTGCCTAACGAAAACGTGGCACTCTTCACATAAGAAATGACGAGACTGTTCCGCCACGCAGACCCCGAGATGCCCGAGGAGAAGAAAGTTCGCCTCCTCATGCGAGGAATCAAGGAGGAGCTGTTCGCGGGACTGATCAGAAACCCACCCAAGACCATCCAAGAATTCCTGGCGGAGGCAACAACAATCGAGAAGACGCTCGAGATGCGCACGAGGCAATACAACCGCCGCATGCCGACGACGAACTACGGGGAAGCACATGCGCTGGGCTCCGACGACTTGCGTGAGACGATAAGGGCGGTCGTGCGCGAAGAGATCCGAAAGATGTTTCCTGCATCGCAACCCTAGGTGCATTCCATAGCCGACGTCGTTCGCGAGGAACTTCAGCATTCGCTGGGAGTTGCTGCACCGCCGCAACCTGAGCCGGAAGCCATGAGCTATGCTGCCGTTGCACGCCATGCTGTCGCCACTCCGCGCTATCACCAACGCCCCGCGCCGTCGCATTTCCGTCGCCAGACACCGCCGCCACCTCCGACGCCGTCCCGCCCGCCTGCAAGCCAAAGCTACACCCCCCGAAAGACCGACGTTTGGCGCGCCCCTGACAACCGCCCGCTCTGCTACCACTGCGGGGAGGCCGGCCACACGTACCGCCGCTGCCAGTACCGACAGATGGGGCTACGCGGATTCGCCGTCAACGCGCCGCGCCCGCGGCCAGGCGAACGGCCTCGCGACATCGACGACTATCTCACCGGAGCACAGCGGCAAGAACGACGACCTTCCCGCTCGCCGTCGCCCGGCCGGTACATGTCACCGCACCGCCGACAGTACACTGGCCTAAACCGGGGCCGGTCGCCTAGCCCGTATCCGGGAAACTAAGGGCAGCAACCGATGGAGGTGCGGTTGCTGTACGACGAAATGCCGAAGATCCTCCGCGGCCGCCGACGACGACAATGCGACGAGACCTGCAGAACACAACGCGAAGCAGACGAAGACGTCCCGACGAAACCACGCGGACCAAAGAAGACCCGACGACGCAACATGGAAGTAGCGGAACAAACCGACGCAGCCGTGACCCGACGCCGCGACCCAACCGCAACGCAAGACGACGAACGAGCGACATCGACGTTCTCATCGACGGCCACAACGTCACTGCTCTCGTCGACACTGGGGCCGACTATTCCGTCGTCAGTGGGCCATTCGCCACCAAGCTGAAGAAAGTAAAGACCGCTTGGAGCGGACCCGAAATCCGGACAGCTGGAGGCCACCTGATAACGCCGATTGGTGTCTGCACGGCGAGTCACCATCAATAACCGGACTTATCCTGCGAGCTTTGTAATCCTACAAAACTGCTCCAGGGATGTGATACTTGGAATGGACTTCTTAAGTGACCATGGCGCCGTCATCGACCTGAGGTCTGAGTCGATAACACTAACCTCAGACGCGGCGCTCTCGCCCCACGCGACGCCAGGGAACCATGCACTGAATGTGATAGAAGAGCAGGTGACCGTTCCGCCGCGCTCCAGTGTCATTATTTCCGTCGGCACCGAAAAAGCTGCGAACCATGAAGGCGTCATCGAGGGCGATCAGCACCTACTCCTGAACCGTCATATTTGTGTCGCGAGAGGTTGTGGGGGTGCTATATCGTCCCTGTAAAGGCGCCTGCCGTAACTTGGCGCGGCCGCTGTGTTCGGAACGCACGTGCTCGGCGTAAGACGAGGTGTTCGTCCAAGGTCAGTGATGCGCTGGCGCTGTAACCCGAGTGTAGCGCGGTGGCGCCGGCATCGCCGCCGCGAATTTAGGCCGGCGCATAGAAACGAGTGAATCTCTTTTGGCTGTGGCAGCGCGCGCGGATGGACGACGGCCGCGGGGTCCGGGGGACGGTACCGCGGCTCGCTGCCCTCGGGCCCTCGTGGTGAGTCGTGCATCTGCGGCGCCGCCACCGCATTTGTATTGTATTATGTTGTCTTATTTTATGTCTTATGTACATCTTATGTTATATTGTATTGGATGTCTTTTTTGTCTTAAGTGTGCGTTATATGCTTCCCAGTATTCATTGTCAGCGTATAAGCTTAGCGTGTTACGTGTTACTAATTCGGCCGGCGAGCTCGCCATATATGTATTAAAGAACTGTTAATAAACCCCCACGTTTTGTTGCCCGACCGCGTGAACTGTGTCCGTGTGTTCCGAGGGCGGCGGCGGTAATATCGCATCAGACCCCAGCTGCGTGACGGTAAAGCAAAGGTATTGCTGACAAACTTCAGCCACGAATATAGGCACCTCAACATTGGTACGACGGTTGCTTACATCGACGAATGTGAGGCCGCCAGCGATGCTTTCGCCCTCTTCAATGCTGCCGAACCTACTTCGACGAATCGACGTCCCGAACAAGATTTCGACGTCAACCCGATCCTTCCGAAGGTCAAGCAAGACCAGCTCAAAGCCCTGCTCCTGCAATACAAGGACTGCTTTTCATCGTCGTCCAGACTTCGGCAGACACCGGTCGCAAGACATCGCATCATAACAGAAGAAAGTACCAGGCCACTTCGTCAGGGCCCGTTCAGAGTTTCGACGCGAGAACGTGAGGCCATAAAAAAACAAGTCGACGAAATGCTACGCGACGACATCATCCAGCCTTCAAAGAGTCCGTGGGCGTCACCCGTGGTGTTAGTGAAGAAGAAGGATGGGACCCTTACCCTCTCCCACGTATAGACGACGCCCTAGACCTACTTCACAACGCGAAGTACTTTTCTTCGATGGACCTCAAGACCGGCTACTGGCAAATCGAAGTCGACGAGAGAGACCGAGAAAAGACTGCCTTCATAATACCGGACGGCCTGTTCGAGTTCAAGGTCATGCCCTTCGGTCTTTGCTCGGCACCTGCGACCTTCCAACGAGTCATGGATACTGTATTAGCTGGCTTGAAGTGGCAGACTTGCCTTGTTTACTTGGACGACGTCGTTGTGTTTTCCCCGAACTTCGACGAACACCTCCAGCGACTTCAATCCGTACTTCAAGCAATCAAGAACTCCGGGCTCACCCTGAAGCCAGAAAAGTGCCGCTTCGCGTACGAGGAGCTCTCGTTTTTGGGTCACATGATCAGCAAGACTGTAGTGCTCCCAGACCCGCAGAAAACAGCTGCCATCGCCGCTTTCCCACCACCCACCGACAAGAAGGCCGTGCGCCGATTTCTCGGCTTGTGCGCCTATTACAGACGCTTTGTGAAAGACTTTTCAGGGATCGCCGAGCCACTAACGCAGCTGACGAAGACCGACGTCGAATTCAGGTGGCAAACAGCGCAAGTCGAAGCATTTCATGAACTGAAACGACGCCTGCGGACGCCTCCGATACTTGCGCATTTCGACGAATACGCCGATACGGAGATTCACACCGATGCAAGCAGCGTAGGACTCGGCGCCGTCCTTGTGCAGCGGACGGAAGGACTGGAAAGAGTTATCAGTTATGCTAGCTGGTCGCTGTCTAAGGCAGAGGCCAACTATTCAACAACAGAAAAGGAGTGCCTCGCCATCATCTGGGCTACGTCAATGTTTCGCCCCTACCTCTACGGCAGGCCCTTCAAAGTTGTGAGCGACCATCACGCCTTGTGTTGGCTAGCTAACTTGAAGGACCCTTCAGGTCGCCTTGCACGGTGGAGCCTAAGACTTCAAGAATTTGACATTACCGTCGTGTACAAGTCCGGAAAGAAACACTCCGACGCCGACTGCTTGTCTCGTGCCCCCGTCGACCCACCACCGCCCGACGACCAGGATGATGACAGCTTCTTGGGAGCCATAAGTACCGACGACTTCGCCGAACGACAGCGAGCCGACCCGGAACTAAAGAGTCTAGTGGAATACCTTGAGGGCAGGACCATCGTTGTCCCAAAAGTATTCAGACGAGGGTTGACATCATTTTCTTTGAAAAATAACGTCCTCGTAAAGAACTTCTCTCCAGCCCGTGCCAGCTACCTTATCGTTGTACCTTCAGGACTGCGACCAGAAATTCTGCATGACCTGCACGACGACCCGACGGCTGGACACCTCGGACTTTCCCGCACGCTCGCACGAGTACAGCAAAAGTACTACTGGCCGCGCCTTGCCGCCGACGTCACTCGCTACGTAAGGACGTGCCGAGACTGTCAGCGACGGAAGACACCGCCGACTAGGCCAGCGGGACTACTGCAGCCAATCGAACCACTTACCGGCCGTTCCAGCAAATCGGGATGGACCTACTGGGGCCGTTCCCGACGTCGACTTCCGGCAACAAGTGGATCGTCGTAGCAACTGACTACCTCACCGGCTACGCCGAGACAAAGGCCTTGCCTAAAGGCAGTGCCGCTGAGGTAGCCAAGTTCTTCGTTGAGAGCATCGTCCTTCGACACGGCGCCCCAGAGGTGCTCATCACCGACAGAGGTACGGCGTTTACGGCTGACCTAACTCAGGCGATCTTGGAATACAACCGCACAAGCCACCGCCGCACCACCGCGTACCACCCACAGACCAACGGCCTGACCGAGTGTCTCAATAAGACCATCGCCGACATACTGGCCATGTACGTCGACGTCGAACACAAGACGTGGGACGCTATCCTTCCGTACGCGACCTTCGCGTACAACACGGCCGTACAAGAAACGACGCAGATGACGCCATACAAGTTGGTCTACGGACGGAGCCCGGCAACGACGCTCGACGCCATGTTACCAAACGTTACCGACGAGGAAAACACCGACGTGACCACCTACCTACAGCGCGCCAAAGAAGCACGACAGCTCGCCCGTCTACGGATCAAGAATCAGCAGACGACTGACAGCCGCCGCTACAACCTTCGACGACGCCACATGGAATACCAACCCGGTGACCGTGTATGGGTATGGACGCCAATACGCCGACGGGGACTTAGTGAGAAGCTTCTTCGACGATACTTCGGACCGTACAGGGTAGTTCGACGCCTCGGCGCCCTCGACTACGAGGTTGTCCCTGACGGCATTACGAACTCTCAGCGGCGCCGTGCACGACCTGAAGTCGTCCATGTCGTGCGCCTCAAACCATATTACGCGCGTTAGCGAATCTGAGGACTGTCATTTTGCTTTATTATTGTACTTTCTTGCTTGTGCTTATTGTTTATTGTACTTTGTTCTTGTTATTTATTGTTGCATGCATTGGCCTGTTCTGTTTTAAGCATCGGGACGATGCTTTTTCAGATGGGGGCATTGCCACGGGCGTTTATTTTATCATTTTGCGGTATTCAGTTTTTGCCCACAAAGACTGTCAGCAACGCTTAGCGCAAACCGCGCCTCATTGTTCGAGAAGCTTCCCGAGTATTGTAGATCATTTTGTTAAGATTGCTCGCGAGACGCGAACACTCAGCTTATTCTAGAGATTGCGCAACAACCAGCGATATCGCTGGAAAGTTCGATAGCGCCTGTATAAAAGCCGACGCGCTTCACCGCTTGTCAGTTGATCGACGGTCGACGCCCTATTCGCCGCTATCAGTGTATTGCTTTTCAGTTTCCCGGCCACAAGTTCGGCCAAATAAAGAGTTTCATCTGTGACGTGCTGAGTGCTGCCTTCGTCAACGTCACGACCACGTGAAACTGAACTGAACTGAACTTTATTTGGTCCTGAGAAGAGCGAGTCAGGGCTCGTCCGCGGGCCGCGTCCACGACGGGACCGGGAGGTTAAACTCGACGGCCAGGTCGTGGGCTCTCTGGACAGCCCGAAGTTGGTCGTCCTCTTGGGGACTGGTGAGGAGAGTGGTCCATTCTTCTTCAGTGGCTGGAGACCCTGCACCCGCGCGCAGCATGGGGCATTGCCACAGCATATGTTGTAAATTACATCTCGGGAGCCCACATCGAAGGCAAGCCGGCTTTATTTCACTTATGAATCGTGAATAAATGATAGGTGAAGGGTAAGCACCTGTTTGTAACAATCGTAAAGTGAGAGTTTGCGGTCTCGTTAGATGAGGGTGAGGTAGAGGAAATTTTCTGCGCTCAAGGCGGGTAGTGCTGACAAATTTCGTTGTAAGTTAGGAGCGGGTCCCGCTGCCATGGCTCGCCCTTGGGCCTCGGGCCGCCCTCTTTCCTGGCGCGGCGAGTAAGGTCTCGCGCCTGGGAGTGAGCTAGCTCGTTGGCGTTGGGGACGAGGGGGTGAGCACCTTGGTCCACGTGGCCGGGAAACCAGATCAAGTGTTTAGTGATGGTCCACGTTGCACGCGAGATTACGCGGGCTGCCTCTTTACAAACCGAGCCGGCGCGGAAGGCCTGTGCTGCGGCTTTGGAGTCTGTGTAGACTGTTGTGCGATCCGTGGTCGCCAGAGCTAATGCTATAGCTACCTGTTCTGCGTGGTCTGCATCCGTGTTGGGGAGTGTTAGAGAAGTGAGGTGTTCGCCTTGCAGCGACGTAACGGCTGCAACGAAGTGCTGAAATTTGACGTATTGAGCGGCGTCTACGAAAGCTACTGAATCGGGCATTGCAGCAGCCGTTTTGAGGAGGGCGGCTGCTCTGGCCTTACGTCGGCCGGGGTTGTATTTCGGGTGCATGTTACGTGGGAGCGGGGGAACGATGAGGCGTTCTCGAAGCTCTGACGGCAGCGTACACTCTCTTTGGTTGATGATCGGAGAACTTATTTTGAGCTAGGCCAGGAGTTGCCTTCCCGCCTCGGTCGAGGAGAGTCGAGCAATATGGGCTAGCTTCTGGGCCTCGACAATCTCACTGAAAGTGTTATGAAGGCCCAGTGCCACGAGTTTCTTTGTGTTGGTTTGAATGGGGAGTCCAAGTACCTGTTTCATACTCTTTCTAATGATTAGATTAAGCTTGTTCTCATCCCCTTTGGTCCAGGAGTGAGCTACGGCTACGTAATTTATGTGGCTCATGAGAAAAGCATGGAAGAGACGCCGTAGATTTTCTTCCGATAGTCCGCCTTGTTTGTTGGCGACGCGTTTGATTAGTTTCGACTTGGAGTCTGCTTTAGTGGCTATGCGCTCTATGCTGAGTCCGTTCCTGCCGTCCTCCTGAAGGATCACTCCTAGTATACGAACCGAAGTTACTTGTAGTATTTGCGTACCGTCTTCTGTGTATACAGAGATGGGTGAGTTGGGAAGCCGTTTGGAACCTAGTTTCGGTCGATAGAGTAAATGTTGAGACTTTTTGGCTGATAGCCGTAAGCTCGTCTCTCGGAGGTAGGCCTGTACCTTGTCTACCGTGGTCTGTAGATTGCGTTCGATGTCCCCGTCGCTACCGCCCTCACACCAGATGGTAATATCATCGGCGTAGAAAGCGTGGCCGAGGCCATCTATTGAGCTCAATTCTCTCCAAAGAGCACTCAACGCTAAGTTGAAGAGAAATGGAGAGAGAACTGCTCCCTGCGGTGTGCCTCTGGGACCCAAGTCGTACGACTTGGAACCCAAACAGCCTAGTCTAATGGTGGCTTTGCGGTCTTTGAGAAACGACCGCACGTACGCATAGAAGCGGTTGCCGAGTCCAGCGTCAGCAATCGCTTGTAGTATGTGCGAGTGTTTAACGTTGTCGAAAGCCTTTTCTAGATATAGTGCGAGCACGGCCTTGGTGTCCCTGGACTTGCCCGTTAAGATCTTGTGTTTCAGAATAAGCATGACGTCCTGTGTCGACATGGACGGGCGAAAGCCTATTTGAGTAAAAGGGAGGAGGCGTTTCTCTTCCGCATGTTTCGTGACCCGTTTGAGAATGACGTGCTCAGTCACCTTGCCCACACACGAGGTGAGCGAGATGGGCCTGAGCGAGCCAAGCTCAAGGGGTTTGCCCGGCTTAGGTATGAGCACGACGGCGGCTTCGCGCCACTCGAGCGGGATTTTGCCGGATTCCCATACCTCGTTGATATGTTTAGTGAGGAGGTCTATGTCCTCGTCAGCGAGATTTTTGAGCATTTTGTTTGTAATGCCGTCTGGGCCAGGGGCTGATCTACAGTTAAGCTCAGCGAGTACCGCCCGCACCTCCGCACTCGTGAAGGGAGAAACCAATGGGTCTTCTTCCGTGTGCATTGGAGGTGGGGGGTAATCCGTGTCTGAGCTCGACTCGGTACAGAGGTAGCGCGACGCGAGCTCGTGTGTAATCTGTTCGTCTGTAAAGTTTTCCTTGCGAAGCTTATGAATTAAGCGGTCTATGGTGAGTTGCTGATTGGATTTCGTGGGTTTGTCGCCCAACAGATGTTTGAGCAGGTTCCATTTGGATCCTTTACGTATCTGGGCGTCTACCGAGTTGCATACTTCGGCCCATTGCTGTTTAGCTAAAGTGCGACTGTGCTCTTCGATTTGCTTGTTGAGCTCCGCGATCTTTTTGCGAAGACGGCGGTTGAGCTTTTGCGTTTTCCACTTTGCTTGTAAGGCTTGCTGTGCCTCGATGAGGTGATCAAGTCGGCTATCCATGCGCTCTACATCGCGCGTGGTTTCTATTTCTTTTGTGACTCTCGCTACGTCCTCTTGTAACCGAGCGAACAGGTCTCGAACAGAGGTGTAGGTGTTTTCATCTTGTTTTCTAAGGGTGCGAAAATTATCCCAGTCGACCACCTTGAATTTACGGGGTGGGGGACTGGATACGGCTAGGGTGATGCTACAGATGTAGTGATCGCTACCTAGGTTGACCTGTGTGTTAATCCACGTAGGGTTGCGGACGTTTCGAACTAGTGCTAAGTCTGGAGTAGTATCTCTTGTTACCGAGTTACCCGTGTGTGTAGGGAACGCGGGGTCTGTGAGTAGTGCGAGACAGTGGTGTGCTATTTGCGTGGCAAGCGCTTTGCCTTTCGAGTGGAGGTATCCGTAACCCCAATCGGGGTGCGCAGCGTTAAAATCGCCTGCATTCAACAGCGGATTGTCGCCTGCTATCTTGCATGCTTTCTGAAAGAGGGCTATGAAAGTTTCTCTGCGGTCGGCAGGTGAGCTGTATACGTTAAGAAGAAAGACCGACTGTTTGAGGTGTGCGTTCGGAATGAGTTCTATCAAGATGTGTTCGACTTTGAGGTCAGGGCGAACTTCATGCTTGGTGTACGATAAAGATTTTGCAATACAAGTAGCAATCCCCCGTTTACCCCTCTGAAAGACTGACTCAACGCGGTATCCTCGCAATGCGGGGCTATCGGTGAGCGTCTCCTGAAGGAGGAGGACAGAAGGGTTCTCAGAATTTGAGCGCAGTAATTGTTGTAAGGCGTCCTTCCGTTTTGGGAGGCTAAGGCAATTCCATTGCCAAATGGTGAGATTGGTTGAGCTAGCCATGTTTAATGAGGAAGCATTGGCCGGCCCTGCATCTGTTGATGCCGGTCGCGTTCGAGGATTTGTACTCGTGCTGTTATTTCAGTCATTTGAAGTTTCAGTGGGTTGATTTCGGACAATATGTCTGCACGGAACTGTTTTAGCAGCGCCGTCATGTGTGCTATAATGCTCGACATCGTTAGAGGTTCTTCGGCCTCTAGCGCGGGGCCTGCGCGCTTTTTCGCGCCGCGTGCTGGGTTCGAGGCAGCAGGAGGTTCACTCGCGTTGCTCTCTAGGCTGGGCCGTTTTAAGGAGCGCCTTGATCTCAGAAAGCTCTTTGGAAAGAAAGGCGTTCTCGCGTTCCAGAGTTTGAATTTTGTCAGCTACGGGCTGTGGCAATGATCCCGAGCGCGCGGGGCCGCGGGTCTCACCTTTACCGGCGACCTTGTCGACCCAAGTGGGCTTGGAGGTGTCCGGGGCCCGAGAGCTGCCCGGTGTGGCCTGGTCTTGGGGTGGAACGGCCCTTGTAGGTGTAGACTGGGTATTTGCTGCAGGCAGGAGGCTTGCAGCGGGCACCGGTGACGAACGGCTCTTGTTGCGACGTCGGCGACGTTGGCGACGGCGCCGCACGAGGTAAGGTACTTGATAGCGGCTCCGGCAGGTCCGGTCGCCCGTTACGTGGGCGCCTCCACACGGTGCGCACTTGGGTGCAGAACATACGTGGTCCGGTCCGGGAGGTCCGTGGCCGCACTGATCACACACCTTGTCGGTGGGGTGCGGGCAGACGTCCTGGCGGTGACCCACTCGGCCGCAGTTGCGGCAAGTGTCTATTTGGCGTTTGTAGAGAGTGCAGCGATGCATGATCGCTCCGCAGTAGACATAGTTCGGTACCTTGAGGCCATTGAACAGGATGACGATCGTGGTAGTGTTCTTGATTCGGCGTGCGCCAAGCACTGTTGGGTTGCGCGGCGTTCGTAGCATGCGTTGCAAGTCGGCGTCGGTGAAGTCGACGTCGACGCATCGTATCACCCCGCGGCAGGAGTGACCCGGCGGGGTAAGATATGTAGCTACTGGGTGTCGCTGTTCGGTGAGAATAATTTCTTGAACGGTGCAATAAGCAAGCGCATTCGTTTCTTGCGGTGTGCTCACCACGAAGATGTTCTGCATCGAGTTCGCGCAGACGATGTCTTCTTCGGTAGCCGACGGCGGCAGGCGTGCGGCCATCGTGAGTGCGTTGAAAACCTTGTGTTGACTGCAGAGACGTGCGTCGAGACCGCCGCCCGGGCGAACGACGACTCTGAAGTAATCCTTGGGTAGATCCGGCAGCTTGCTGGCAGTAGCAAGCCTTTTAAGTGGACTGGGCGGTTTGGCGCCAGCTGCGGCGCCATGTTGCCCTACATGCTGCGGCGCCTTTGCGGCGGCATGTGCTTTGCTTGCGTTACGACGACGATAGGCTGTGAGCCAGCCACATCCTGCCGCGGCTTCGGGAGAGATATCTTCGCCTTCGACCATTGCTTCTAGCGGCATGCTTGCAGCTGCGGTGGCAAGCACCGGGCGGCGGGCGCCGAGAGAGCGTAGTCGTGCTTGGCTTAGTTTAGGCTTAGGGGGTGAGTTCAGAACTAAGCTTCAAAAAAGGGTAAAGATGAGGCCTACCGGGGTAAATTTGATATCCAAGTGCTCCCAGTGACTTGCCGGTGATGATCCGGTAGTGCAGATAGGCCGAAACGGGCATCGACCGAATAAAATTGCATCGATGTCGGGAGCCGTGGGGAACACGTCCGCACTACTCGCCGCCACCTAGCGGTCCCCCAACGTAACTGCGTCAAGGGTGCCTCGGCGACGCCAGCGCGGCCAGTCTACCTCATCGAGATGCTTTAACCATGACCTCCGATATCGCGTGCAACCTCGGAATAAGCGCTAGTAAGTGTCGATCGCGAAGCATTACTTCCTTTCACATCTCACAGACGGCGGCACCGCCCCGCTCCGCCCGCCGCGAAAGAGAATGTGTGAAAGATATAAGGCGCGATATCAGGCCACGTGATGAGACGGTGTTAAACTTATAGATTAGGTAAGACTCGCGGGCTTCACTATCATGATGAGAACGAAAGCCTGACTCAAGTATAGTGGCCCGAATATTTTCAAAAGAATGTCCAGGTAAACGAATGCGCGCACATTTGGGACTCGTGGCAGCGAAGTCAGGTTACACAGAGTAAGATAGACTGCACACGCAGTTGATATGGCATTACACGCTAGTGATATGACAGAATTATAGGATTGCACCTCACATGGAGGAAAATGCGGGGGGGGGGCGATGACATCAGATCTGCGCTTTATCTATTTTTTTCGCAGGAACGTAATCACATGCTAGCATTAAACTGCAAACAGTCTGAGATCGCAAACAGAAAATCTACGCAGCACTAAGATCAATTTTTACTTTTTAACTTCTCCTGAAGTACGCTTCAAACACATCAAGGTTAATACGAGAAGAAACTAAAAAAACTAAAAAAACAGCACAGACACCGTACATGATGCACACAACTCAGTACGTATGCACATAGTCTGGTACGAAAGCCGAAAAATAGTGGGTGATTACCAACATAACCGTAGAAGAAACACGAGCGATATTAGAAACAGAGCTGCCTATCCCGTTGAAGACCAGGTTATGATTAATAGTGCTTAGTGGGAACGCTTGTAAATGTGCCTGTGCTTTCGCTGATAGCGGATGAGACGGTGTTAAACTTATAGATTAGGTAAGACTCGCGGGCTTCACTATCATGATGAGAACGAAAGCCTGACTCAAGTATAGTGGCCCGAATATTTTCAAAAGAATGTCCAGGTAAACGAATTTCTTTTGATAATGGTAGGCTAGGAAGCTTATTGGAATGCGATCTATGGTTGTTAAAGCGTATTCTAAATGAAGTTTCCGTTTGGCCAATGTACTGTTTTTTGCAGACGGTACACTCAAGCACGTATATAACGTTAGAACTATCGCAATCAAATGAACCTCGAATGTTAAGGGAGAAGTCTGAAAACGTGCTAATGGCTTTCTGTGTCGTTTGCATATGTACGCACACCTTGCAACGTGCTTTGTTGCAGGGTGCACAGCCAGTTATTTCGGGCTTATTTACTTTCGATGATGTTAATAAATCTCGGAGATTTTTAGACCGTCGGTACACAACGCGAGGTGGTTCAGGAAAAATACTCATGAGATGTTCGCTTTGGGCAAGGATATTGTAGTGGCGTTTTAATATAGAGTGTACCTTTGGAGCTGATGCTGAGTGTGTTAGTACAAGGTTGGTGCTATTCTGTTTTTCGGGTAAACGGTTCCCCCTCAGTATTTCCGCTCTATTTATCAGTAGAATTACGATATAGTTTAGTGAGTCAATATATATATATATATATATATATATATATATATATATATATATATATATATATATATATATATATATATATTCGCGAAGACGAAGTACTCCGGTGCAGAGGCAGCATCAGTGAGTGTGCAGCAGAGGCTGGAGCTAGGCGAACTGCTCTCGGTGCATTGCGCAACCAGCGACCAACACTCAATAAATCGCCTTTATATTTGGTGGAGCCGTGCTGGTTAACGTTCCCTCTACCGTCCCCCTACCATCCTGGAACTCCGTTCTCGGCGGCTACCTTCTGCTATCAGGACGCCAACCAGCAGACGCTTCCATCGCCACCTGCCACCTGTCCTGGCACTGTTCCGCAGCGAGAGCCTGCAATCTTCAGCGGAACAGACGACAACGACGTTGAAGATTGGCTGTCGACTGACGAACGGGGGAGCGCTCTAAACAAATGGACGAACGCGAACAAGTTAACACGCGTGTCGTTCTATCTCGCGGGTGTGGCCAGTCTTTGGTTCAAGAACCACGAGGGAGACGTCAGAACATGGCCGCTGTTCAAAACATCAATCACGGCAGCATTCGACCGACCCGCTGTCCGAAAACTCCGAGGCGAGCAACGTTTACGCACACGCGCACAAGACACAGGTGAAACGTTCACCAGCTATATCGAAGACGTTGTCGACCTGTGCAGACGCGTGAACGCTGCCATGACGGAAACTGAAAAAATCAAGCACATAATGAAAGCGATTGATGATGACGCTTTTCAGGTGCTGCTGGCGAAGAACCCGATCACAGTCAACGACGTTATTAGCTTGTGCCAGAGCTATGATGAATTGCGGAAGCAGCGAGCTCTGACAAGACGTCCTCCCGCACACGACTTGGCATTACTGTCGAGTCTGACCAATCGCCACGACAAAGCGTCGCTGATAGCCGAAATCAAAGCCTTTGTCCGTGATGAAGTCGCGCGACGGCTCTCTCTGGTGCCCTTCACTCCGGAATCTACCACAACACTACCATCGTCCCTCCGTGGCTTCATTCAAGGAGAGGTCGCTGAGGCGCTGCCAGCTATCGCGAGCAAAACCTTGTGGCTGCTCCACTCACATACGCTGCGGTTGCTGCCATGCCCACTCGCAAAGCACCTGCACCACCATTCCACCATCCTGTGAACTACCATCCACCTCCTGTTCACTGGGCCAGTACGGTCGCCGCCAACCCGTGGCGCACGCTCGACAATCGTCCGATATGCTTCGCATGTAGATGCCCCGGACACGTCGCAAGGTACTGCCGCCGCCGGGTTCAAGCCACTGATGACAACCCCCGAGAGCCCTACTTCCCACTTGACTCAAACGCGCATTACGCTCCCTCCGAGCCAGCGCAAGCTCGCTGATCGCCGCCCCAGAATCTTCGCTTGCCCTCTCCCTGCCCCTGCTCGCTTTCTCCTATGCGGCCGGCACCTACCGAAGAGGGAAGCTAGACGACGCAGTTCCCGAGGCAAGAACTGTGCAAGTTTCGGTTTGCCCAAGTCCTTATTCTTTTGCTGCCAATGTTATTGACGTATTTGTCGAAGATGTCGCTACAGTCGCTCTTTTAGATACCGGTGCTGCTGTGTCTGTCATCGATGCTGGATTTTGCCACGCAATTCGTAAAGTCACGACGCCTCTCTCCGGACTGTCGCTTTGTAGAGCCAGCGCTCAGCCCATTCAACCGACCGCAGTCTGTACAGCCCGTGTGACCATTCAGGACGTTGTGTACACGATAGAGGTCATCGTTCTTTCATCGTGCTCCCCTGCCATTATCTTAGGATGGGACTTTCTGTCGCGCCACAACGCCGTAATCGATTATGCTCGGGCTGAGGTTGAATTATGCTTACTCGATGACCCAGCCTCCGTCGACCCTCAATCTCCCGCTAAACTTGTCGTCCATGACGACACCTACATCCTTCCGTGCTCTTCGGCATTCGTACCAGCCTCGTGCAGCGCCATATCCGACGGGACGGTCTTCTTCACGCCTTCCCACATCTTCGTTACTCGACGAGACCTTCCGTTGCCTTTTGCTGCTCTTGACATGGTCGAAGGTTTCAGCACGATGCCCATTTATAATCATCACTCATCGCCGCTGTCATTGTTTTGTCACGAATGCCTTGGCCACGTCGAGACGGTCGACTCCTCACGAATCATTTCCGTCCCCGATGAGGTGTCTTCTATGGCCGTCTGTGAACTGGGTGCCCTCTCCGCGCCTCACCTAGCATCTACAGATATCTTTCGACCATTCGTCGCCGAAGATTTGACACCTTCGCAGCGATCACAGCTTCTCACCATCCTTCAGCACTACCGCCCTTCTTTCGACGTTGCACAAACATCTCTAGGTCGTGCCGTAGCAGTCAAACACCACATCAACACTGGTTCTCACTCACCGCTGCGGCAACGTCCATATCGCGCATCCGCTACAGAACGCCGCGTCATTGCCGACCATGTCGACGACATGCTCCGCCGAGGCGTCATTCGACCTTCACAGAGCCCATGGGCGTCTCCGGCAGCACTCGTCACAAAGAAAGACGGTTCTATCCGCTTTTGTGTCGATTTCCGGCGATTGAACAAGATCACGCTGAAGGATGTCTATCCACTGCCGCGCACTGACGATGCTCCGGACTGTTTACAGGGTGCCGAATTCTTTTCCTCGCTAGATTTGCGGTCAGGCTACTGGCAGGTGCCGATGGCGAAGGCCGATTGCCCAAAAAAAAGCTTTTGTTACGCCAGACGGATTGTATGAATTCACCGTCATGCCTTTCGGACTTTGTAACGCGCCTGCTACGTCCGAAAGAATGATAGACAACGTTCTGCGTGGTCTTAAATGGAAGATCGGCCTGTGCTACCTCGGTGACATCGTGGTCTTCGCCCCTGACTTCGCAACACACTTGCGCCGCCATCAGCATGTCCTTACTTGCTTGACCAACGCCGGTTTGCAATTAAACCTTAAAAAATGTCGATTTGCCATGCGTCAACTCGCCATTCTAAGCCACGTTGTATCCAAGGACGGCATTCTCCCGGATCCCGAGAAATTGCGCGCTGTCACTGCGTTTCCTAAACCTACTACAATCAAAGAGCTGCGCAGTTTCATTGGCCTATGCTCTTATTTCCGGCCATTCGTTCGAAACTTTGCGTCCATTATATCACCTCTCACACAACTCCTCAGCGACAGTAAAGATCTATCATCGTGGTCCCCTGCCTGCGACGAGGCTTTCACCACCTTGCGACGGCTTCTATCGACGCCACGCATTCTGCGCCATTTTGACCCCCAAGCTCCAACTAAGCTCCATACCGATGCCAGCGGTGTAGGCCTGGGTGCTGTGCTCGTACAGCGTCAACCTGGCCACACAGAATACGTTGTGGCCTACGCGAGTCGCACACTTACCAAGGCAGAGACCAACTACAGCGTCACATAAAAGGAGTGTTTGGCCATCGTATGGGCGCTTGGCAAGTTTCGCCCATATTTATATGGCCGTTCTTTTGACGTCGTGACCGACCACCATGCGCAGTGCTGGCTTTCGACGTTAAAAGACCCATCTGGCCGCCTTGCTCGCTGGGCGTTGAAAATCCAAGACTATGACATACGCGTGGTTTATCGTTCAGGGCGGAAGCATGCTGACGCTGACGCGCTTTCCCGTTCCCCTCTCTCCCTGACCGCCACTGCTGACTCAGCATGTGAGAGCACATTGTCATCTCTTGACTTTGACAACATTGCTGTGGAGCAACGCAATGACCCATGCTCTTCTCGACCTTCTCTCCGACACCTCTAAAGTCCCAACATCGCGAACGCTCCGGCGCCAAGTTCCGCACTTTGCGATTCGCGACAAGCTCCTCTATCGACGCAACTATGCACTAGAAGGTCGCAAATGGTTGCGCGTAGTCCCGCGAGCCTTGAGGTCGGAGATCTGTTCCTCTTTCCAGGTTGACCCACAGTGGGGCCACGCAGGAGACTTCAAGGCGTACGAAAGACTTTGACACCGTTACTACTGGCGTGGCATGTATACCTTCGTCCACTCTTGCCGCGAATGTCAACGCCGAAAATCTCCACCGCACGTCTCCGCCGGTGAACTACAGCCTCTTCCGTGCCCTTCCCGACCTTTCGATCGGGTCGGTATAGATTTTTATGGGCCGCTTCCATTGATTCCTACCGGCAACAGGTGAATAATAGTTGCAGTCGACCACTTAAAGGGCCCCTCACCAGGCCATATAGCAAATTTTAGTTAGACGCTGGAAGTTGTTGTGTGCCGAATGGAGAGCAGTATGCCGCAAGAATTTTTCAAATCGGTTCACTACGAGCTGAGAAAAACAATAATTTGTAGCGGTGCGAAAACACGATGCGAGGAGGCGAGTTTAAAACCCTTGCCACTCGCTCCGTGTAGCCTTAGCAAGCCAAATCCCTTCCCTGCCCTCTTCACTTGACACATACGCATGAACACGTCATGCGCATGCATGGTCACGTGCGCATGACGTGCCTGAGCCAGCCCGAGCACGCGAGCGGCGTTGCACGGCCGCTACCTTTTTTTTTATGTAGCGGCCGTGGGCGTTTTGTCGGCGTTCTCTGTGGTGTACTGCCTGTTTCTGCGGGACGGGCATGAAAGTTGAGACATTTGTATGGGCACGAGAGTGCCGGTATCATGAGCCAGCGCCGCATTAACGTTTACTTGGACGCGGTAGAATAAATGAGCATAATGATTCTAAAAAGACAGGGCGTGCAAACATGGACACAAGAAAGAAGTCAGGACACCACAAACGCCGACTAACAACTGGTGGTGGTGTCCTGACTTCTTTCTTGTGTCCATGTTTGCACGCCCTGTCTTTTTAGAATGAATACTTACCAACTAGCTCAGCTCTCTGTTATTCTGAGCATAATGAGTGCTCGAACTCGCTAGAACATTACTTTCGTTTCCAGGGCTGGCGTCTGCTCGATGCGATAACCGCGGGGACACGAACGCATGGGAAAGGTAGGCACATTAGCCCCGCATCTCGCTGCTATTCACGAAAAAAAATGAAAAAGACGCACACATTCCTTTTGTGTGTCTCATTATTTCTCTGAAGTTTTATTCGCGTTTGCAACAGGAGCGCTGTTCAAACTGAGAGTATCCATTGGCGAGCCTCACTTCGTATAGCATTAGTTTCTTGCTATCGCATTCATTGCTTCGCCCTTGCGGCGAAACTCTGACTTTTTGATTTTGTTTTAAATGCGAAGCATTTCTTAGCGAACTTCTACTACTTTGAGCGTATCTATCTATCTATCTATCTATCTATCTATCTATCTATCTATCTATCTATCTATCTATCTATCTATCTATCTATCTATCTATCTATCTATCTATCTATCTATCTATCTATCTATCTATCTATCTATCTATCTATCTATCTATCTATCTATCTATCTATCTATCTATCTATCTATCTATCTATCTATCTATCTATCTATCTGTCTATCTATCTATCTATCTATCTAGCCGCCTACGACTTTGTGCTCTCCTGGCCGTTTTATTCATGGGGTGCATACCAAAATTGGTATGGCGTAAGATGACTGTATGACGAACATAAATAACTGGTCATAACATGAAAGTCATGACATGCATGTCATGTACAGCATGATCTACTGATCTACATGCCACAGTCTTGGGGCTCTTGCGGCCGTTTCGTTAATTTGATATATACCAAAATTGGTATGGCTTGGCAGGAGTGTATGGCGAACATAAATAACACGAGTTTATATGAAAATCATGGCACGCATGTCATGCACAGCATGACTTACGTGGCACGCTCATGATGCGCTGGCGGACGTTTCGCTCGCTTGATATACACCAAAACTGGTAATGCGTGACCTCACTCTGTGACGAACATAAATAGCAGGAGTTAATATGAAAATCATGACACGCAAGTCATGTATAACATGACTCACGTGCCACGCTCATGGTGCGCTGGCGGACGTTACGCTAGCTTGATATACACCAAAATTGGTAATGCGTGACCTCACTGTGTGACGAACATAAATAGCCGGAGTTAATATGAAAATCGTGACACGCACGTCATGTATAACATGACTTACGTGCCACGCGCATGGCGCGCTGGCGGACGTTTCGTTGGCTTGATATACACCAAAGTTGGTATTGTGCGACATGACTGTGTGACGAACACAAATAACAGGAGTTAATGTGAAAATCACGACACGCACATCATGTACAGCATGACTTACGTGCCACGCTCATGGTGCGCTGGCGGCCGTTTGGCTAGATTGATATTCACCAAAATCGGTATTGCGCGACGTGACTGTCGGACGACCATAAATAACAGGATTTAATATGACAATCATGAGCGCATGTCATGTAGGGCATGATTTAGACGCCACACTCATGGTGCGCTCGCGGCCGTTTTGTTAGCTGGATATATACCAAAATCAGTGTGGCACCTGAGTGCGTGTCGAATATAAATAGCAGATCACGAATCGTATATATGTACCAGAATGCACGTTTCATTAGCATGGCATATGCCGGATTGTACATCCATGCATTCATGGGAAACTTGCAATATATAGTGAACTAGATGTCACGACATCAATCACTTCGTTTGCCTCAATGACAAAAAAGACGATATATGCAGCTCTTTGCTGGCTGCTTCGCATTACTTCGATTCCCACATTGCGTGGGATCTGCCGGCTTTTTTATCTCTGTAACTTTTTTTCTTCTTTTCTAAAGGCCTGCTGAATGTCTTTCGGCTGCGATTATCCCGCTGCATTTATGGCCAAGTGAGCGACTGCGTGCGCAGTTTATCTTGTAGACCTAGTTCATTGCACACAAGTTCTAAGGTATCTAGTACGTGCCAATTCACTATTGTATAATGATACGCGTGGTCAGTTGTATGTGCTCTACAGCCACGTGCCTTTGGTGATGTATGATCTTTTTTCTTAAACTAAAACTACTGATAACGACTTAGCAGTGTGATACGCAAAGGAGCGGCTTATACATATGCCCTGCGTGGCATCTGTAACCATTCACTCTGACGAATGCAGGCCCCCCTGCCGAAACGTTAGTAAAACTTGTGTTTCGCACGTTTGTCGACCTGTTTTTCTACCGCATTCTCCACCGCATCCATTGAATTTCACGCCATCATATATATATATATATATATATATATATATATATATATATATATATATATATATATATATATATATATATATATATATATATATGTCTCTGTGTGTGTGTGTGTAGCGTGTTCTGCTACAAACACTTGTCATTCTTTATTCTCAACCAAGCTGGTTCAGGCAGAAACCCGGCAAGCAAGAGCCACACGAACGTCAACGTCTTCTTTCACGCTGGCACAGAGCTGACACCGATGTACTCCGGTACAATTACTCTCCGCGCAAAAAGGAGCCAACCTGGGGACCTCAGGAGATGGCACGACAGGAGCTCGTAGCACGGCTTTAGCCGTGATACGTGAACTGTTTCACGCCCTCGGCAGCGATGGTTGGATGGTGGGTCGGTCGGCTCAATGTCATAGTTGACGGGAGATGTTTGTCGCACTACATGATACAGGCCGTGGTATTTCGGCAAATACTTTGTGGAAAGTCCTGGAGTGGTGGACGGGACCTAGAGCCAAACTCGCATTCCCGGGGAGTAGTGGGCACTAGATGCAGAGGCGTCGTGGCGAGTTTTTTGGCGCCATTAGTTTTGCGCGGCAAACGAGCGAGCGAGCTGACAACACTCTTCGGAATAAGCAGCTGCTTCCGAAAGTGGCGTCGCTTCGGAAGCATCGGGTCGGTAGGGGAGAATGGTATCCATGGAGCACGAGGGTTCCGGTCCGTATAGAAGGGAGAAAGGACAGAAGCCGGTTTGTGGCGCAGAGTTCTAGGCGTACGTGACGAAAGGGAGCACCCGGTCCGAATTTGTGCGATGGTCAAACGCGTAAATCACAAGCATATCTCCATGGCTATGATTAAAGCGTTCCGTCATGTCATTCGTTTGTGAATGGTATGTCGAGGTTGCGACACTCCTTTAGCAGTGCGTCGACGGCGTTCGAGAGAAACACGCGGCCACGGTCGCTCAGTAATTCACGAGGTGCGCCGTGTCTCAAAATGAGGTGGTGAAGAAGAACGCAGGCAACGTCTTTCGCGGTGGTAGCTGGCAGCGCAGATGTTTCCGCGCAGCGTGTGGGATGATCTACCGCGACAATTATCCACCGGTTGCCTTGCGGAGTGTTTTGAAGATGACCGTAAAGGTCAATTTTGACACAGTCGAACGGTCTTGCCGGACAGGGTAAGGGTTGCAGAGGACCAGCGGTACTGTGACGAGGCGTCTTGCGGCGTTGACACGCGGCACAGGACCGAACTTACTGGCGAACGTGTCGATACATGCCGCGCCAGTGGTACCCTAGGCGAAGGCACAAATCAGTCTTGAATACTCCAGCGTGGCCACACTTGGGGTCATTATGCAAGGCAGCGCATATGCCCGAGCGCAAATGACGGGGGATGACAAGCAGCCACCTACGGTCATCCATCAGGTAACTTCGGCGATGCAGCAAGCCGTCACGCACAACCAAGTGTTTTGCTTGACGACGGAAGGAGCGTGAGGTGGATTCTGGCGAATGGCGAGAGAGGACATCGGGCAGGGAAGCGATCCAGGAATCCTTGTGCTGCTCGGCCGGCATGTCAGTGATGCTCAAAGAAGATGAATCTCAGGTGGCAGTGGGTAAGCAGACAAGGTCAGGAGGTAGCGGAGAACGGGATATGGCATCGGCGTCTGAATGTCTGCGTCCCGAGCGATAAACAACACGTATGTCATATTCTTGAAGGCGTAAAGCCCAGCGAGCAAGGCGGCCTGTAGGGTCTTTCATCGACGATAGCCAGCATGAGGCATGGTGGTTGGTGGCAACATTAAACTAGCGTCCGTTAAGATAAGTACGAAATTTCCCTGTAGCCCAAATAATGGCCAAGCATTCCTTTTCTGTTACAGAATAATTTCACTCTGCCTTCGTTAGGGTACGGCTGGCATATGCGGCAACGTACTCGTCGCAGCCATCCTTGCGTTGAGCGAGAATGGCACCGAGACCGACACCGCTAGCATCCGTGTGGATTTCAGTAGGCGCATTGGGATCGAAGTGGCGGAGTACTGGTGGAGATGTGAGAAGTCGGCGCAACATCGTAAATGAGTCGTCGCAACGGGAATTCCAGGCCGAGAGATCAGCGCTGCCGCAAAGAAGCTGCGTCAATGGAGCGATAATAGAGGCGAAATTACGGATGAAACGCCGGAATAGGAACACAAACCAACGAAGCTACGGAGTTCTTTTAGGGTAGTAGGCTTGGGGTACTCGGCAACGGTATGCAGCTTGGCAGGGTCCGGTAGAATTCCTTCTTTTGAGACGATGTGGCCTAGAATCGTTAGTTTGCGGGTGCCAAAATGGCATTTCTTCAAGTTTAATTGCAACCCGGCGGCCGTAAGGCACTGAATAACTTGTTCAAGGCGGGCGAGATGAGTCTCGAAATTGGCAGAAAAGAAAACTATGTTGTCCAAGTAGCAAAGGCAGGTGCGCGACTTAAGTCCCCGGAGAACACTGTCCATCATCCTTTCAAAAGTCGCAGGCGCATTGCAAAGGCCGACGGACATTACATTAAATTCATATAAGCCGTCAGGTGTCACAAGTGCCGTTTTTGGATGGTCTGGTTCAGCCATCGGCACTTGCCAATATCCAGATTGATATCGAGCGAATAGGAAATTTCCGCACCTTCAAGGCAATCCAAGGCGTCATCAATGGCAATCAATGCGTGGCAGGGGGTAAACATCCTTGCGTGTGATCTTGTTTAGTCGCCGATAATCCACGCAAAATCTCATTGACCCGTCCTTTTTCCTCACCAGGACGACTGGAGAAGCCCAAGGACTGTGTGGTTGCTGAATGACGCCACGTTGCAGCATATGTCGTCGACGTGTTGAGTGATGACGTCGCGCTCAGCCTGGGAGACTCGGTAGGGACGCTGGTGCAGCGGAGCATGATGACCTGTGTCAATATCGTGAGCAACAACCGACGTGCCTCCCAATGAAGGTTGGCCGTGGTCGAAGGAGGCGCGGAAACGATCAAGGAGTTGAACGACCTGATTGCGCTGACCTTGCGGAAGCGCAGTGTCCACGCTGCGGAGCAGAACGTCTTCGTCAGGTAGTGAGGTGCGGTGGCAGACTTGACGGCATTCACAGGCATTAGCGTCGTGTCGGAAGGGGCATCGAAAAGGAAGGTGGCATCATAAGCGTCCAGACGCCCGATATCGCCTTGCGATAAAGCAGATGGGCAAGGGAACGGATTGCACACGTAAACGGCAATGGAACCATCGGCATGCGTGTGGACGGCAAACGGCACGACAAGGTTCTGGCGACGAGCGCATTCATTAGACGGCATAAAGAGGGCGGTCGAATCAGGAACAGAATTACAAGAAATAGACACCATGGCGGCAGAGAAAGCAGAGATGACGACCATCTTTTCGGGCGAGCAAGGTAGACCTGTGGTTGTGGTACTTAACGGAGACAAGGCGAGTTGTGCACGAGCGCAGTCGACAACCGCATGATTAGCGGAAAGGAAATCCCACCTCACGATAGCATCATGAGACGCATGTGGAAGGACGACAAATTCGACTGTGTAAAGCACGCCTTGAATCACAACACGGGCAGTGTATGTGACCGAAGATTTGACGTGGTGCGAACTCGCTGAGCGTAGGGAAATGTCAAACAGCGGAGTCGTCACTTCGTTCACTTTGCGGCATAGCACTTCACTGATTACACAAACAGCGGCACCTGTGTCGACAAGAGCGTTCGTGGCGAAATCGTCTACAAACACCGCCATCTCTTTAGGGGTGAAAGATGAGGCCTTGAAAATTTCGTTGGTGGCGCAGTTCTTGCCTCAGGAATGGCGACTGTTAGTTTTCCTCCTGGGCGTGATTGGAACGGCGAAGCATGGGGCAAACAGACCGGCGGTGGGGCGAAGGAGATCGACGTGAGGTCGGGTCGATGTGAGCGGGAGTCAGGCGTATCAGGTGTAACATGGGGTTCTGGTTGCTGAGGGACGGAGCCGCAGGGCTGAGCATCACGAAAATAGAGTCCACGGCGGCGACAAGAGCGATCAACAGGCCCCGGGACACCGCAGGCGAAGCAGTTAGGCCGGTTATCCGGAATACGCCAAGGGTTCAAAGGCGCTCAGGGAGGCAAGAAGGGTAGATTTAGCGGGTGTATCGGAAGTGGCGACCTGTAGTAGGTGGTGGTTGGGCTGAATGTAGAGGGCGTCGGTTGGGCACGAGGTCTGATGACGGCTTCCGCATAAGTAAGCGGCGCAGCAACTTGTGCTGGCAAAACCTTCGAAGGGAAAGCCTCGGCAACTTGTGTCGGATAGCACGACGAAGCGAGTGGTCCCGTGCATTGGGGGGCTCGTTGATGCTGGCCACGAGGGAGAGCTGACGAGCAACTTCCTCACGGATGTATTGCTGAATTTGTGGCAGAAATGCGGTGTAGTCTGCTATCAGCCGTGGTTTGAGCGAACGAAATCAGCTGCGGCCGCGACTCGCAGCTCCGTTGCAGCGGTAGGCCGATAAGTTCGCGGTGGTTTCTTGCCCGCGCTCGCGTCAACTTGCACCGTCACGCGCGCCAACTGGCTGACGCGGGCCAAGAAACCACCGCCCACTTATCGGCCTACCGCTGCAAAGGAGCCGGCGAGTCGCGGCCGCAGCTGATTTTGTTCGCTCAAACAACGGCTGAGAGCAGAACGTTCGGTGCCACGCGAATGCACTAACGACGTGGTTCTTTTTTTGCATCTCGCGGGCTTTCTTTGCAGCTTGGAAAAAATGGCATAAGTGAGACCTTCTTTATCGGAAATGATGCAATGGGGGTTTGCGAAGACGCTCTCGAACTTTGCAAGTCGCATTTCTTGCCTAAAGTCAATATTTAGCAATTAGTTAAATAATGCTGCTTAACAAATTAATTAATTACAAAACAAAATTGTCTGTGGTCCGCAAGGTGACTGTCAGCAATTTGCAAGTGATATCACTCGCCTGCCTCTAATATTGTATTTTTGACCCTTGGCTAAAGATAGCTGGGACACCCGGTAAATATAAAGACTTTTAAGGGCTCGTTTTTCTTTGTTAGACACAATATTAATGAGAACTAACAGACAATAATGACAAGAAAAGTATAGGGGATGTTATTTGTGGTAATTAGGATATAAATGAGAAGAAAGCACACGAAAAGATAACTTGCCGCCGGCAGGACCGATATATATATATATATATATATATATATATATATATATATATATATATATATATATATATATATATATATATATATATATATATTGTGAAAGACTTCGTACTACAATATAGGAAACAAATATTTATTTTACCCTGACAGTTTCGGCTGGAGGACCAGCCTTCTTCAAAGGATGTAAGTGAAATGAAACGGCCATTGCCGAACCCGCTGCACAAGGGCCGCCCACCCAGTTTGGGGGCCAGACAATACTTTCAAAAAAAGAGAGAGAGAAAAAGGAAGCGAGAACTCACGAAGGAAGCAACAGTGACAAAACGAGGGAGGGAAAGAACAGCGGCAGGAGAGGCGGCGGGCTATGCCCGCCGCCTCTCCTGCCGACCACGCCTTGGAATGGTTTCCTCCTGGCCGGGTACTTGCAGCCGATGGTGTCCATCCGAGTTTTGAAGGTGTTGCCCTCATCTCTAGCCACCTGAGGTGCCTGCTTTTGCGAAACGCGGCGAGGTCGCCGCCAACCTGGCTGGATCATGCGCCCTTGGGTCTCCCTAGTCCTCCGAGTCAACATCTCCCGTCCCGTGGCGATTTCCCCAACATCCACGAAGCAAACGGGACCCGCAGCCGACGACCATCGCAACGAGCACCGACGGGGGCCCCGCATGGCCCTAGGAGCAACAGCCCCTACGACACAACTCGGGGCCACGCGGAGGCTGCCGGTGGCATTGCCTCCCCACGCAGGGACTGACTGACCAACACATCAGGTACGGCCCGCTCCAGCACATGTTGGTCTCGCGAATTTATGGCCTTAAGGAAGACAATTGATAAGCGCGTGAGGTTTCAAATGCATGCTTCAAACCTACAAACCTATATCTCATCGGGCTTCACACCAAAGGGTCTAAGAGTTCAACTACAACCTGCAATGAGTACCTTTGACAAAAATGAACAGGAGCAGTGGAGCAATATCTTAAAAGATGCATCTCTCAAGCTTACGCGGGTCGTAATAGAGCACAGCACACGTAGGGCGGCAGAGCTTAGGAAGGAAGAACAGGGCGCGGCTAAATCACTCGAGTTTGACGCAGTTAGAAACTGAAGAGCTTGTCAAATACGAAGAGCAAAAGCGATGTACGATTCAGGGCAAAAAGGAAAGGAAATTGAAGCGTGACGGCGCGTGGCCGGCATGGAACAGTCCCGCCAGTGATCCTCCCACAAAGTATATAAATCAAACAAATCAAACGGAAACCTCCCGTAAATCTCCTCAGAACAACACTGATGTCACCAATGTCGTTAACCTGTCTAGTGAACCTTTGACACCTGCGCAAATAAAGCTGCTATCAAAAGGTCTAACCTTCTGTCCCGCCTCTGGAAGAATTGACGAATTTCAGCTGTACCAAGATTTGGACAACTTTGCCAGAACATTGCGCCTAAAAGAATATTTTCATGACCGAAGCAGCACACAAGCAAATCAATTTTCCGATAAATCATGGACCCCAAGCGAGCAACGGGACAAATATTTAGACATGTACATTTCAGCCGTACAGGGAGATATAATCAAGGAATATCAAAAACACCGACCCATTCGCAACAATCTGTCCAGGGAGGAACGGGAGGCTTTACGCAGCTTAAGTGACAGCCAGAGCATTATTGTGAAACCGGCCGATAAGGGTGGCGCTGTGGTTGTGCTCGACAGAACTGACTACATAAAGGAAGGGCTTCGCCAACTGGCAGATAAAAATTTTTACAAAGAACTCCCTTGTGATCCCACAGAAGAACATGAACGGGAAATTAAGGCTTCATTAACCTCATTACGCAAAAGCGGTAAGATAACGCATCCTATGCTTAAAATGATGTCACCGGGCAACTCCTCTCCTGGCCGCTTCTATTTGCTGCCTAAAATCCACAAGATTAACAATCCCGGCCGACCTATAGTTTCAAGCAATGGCACCGCTACTGAAAAAATCTCTAGTTTCATCGACTCTCTCATTAGGCACATCCCAGAAACATTTCCATCATATGTCAAAGATACCAGCCACTTCCTTCGAGAAGTCTCAAATCTTGTTGTACCGCTAGGAAGCTATTTGGTCACCATGGATGTCTCATCGCTGTACACCAACATTCGCCCCACCGAAGGAATCGCCGCCACAATCGCAGCCTACGAAAAAAGTAAATCGACAAGTGAGTGCGATGAAAGTGCTTTAGAGGTGCTCCTAAATCTTGTACTCAAACATAATCACTTTGAATTCGACCGCAAACATTACCTACAAGTCAACGGAACTGCCATGGGAACCAAAATGGCCCCGAACTATGCAAATATTTTCATGGCATCTTTAGAGATTCCTTTTCTCGAAAGTTCTCCATCCAAACCTATATTCTACCGACGGTTTCTTGATGATATATTCTTCGTGTGGGCTGATGGTGAGCATAGCCTTTCAAAATTCATCTCTGATTTCAACTCCGTGCACCCTTCGATAACATTTACACACACGTACTCGCAGGAGAGTGTTCATTTCCTGGATGTCACTGTATCGGTCAATGGCACCAGCATCTCCACCTCCCTATATAAAAAACCAACTGACCGCCAACAATATCTGCATTTCCACAGTAGTCACCCCCGCCACTGCAAAACAGGTGTCCCCTACTCTCAAGCCCACAGATACAGAAGAATTTGCTCTGAAATTACACAATTTGACACCCACGCACAGGAACTGAGAACAGCATTCCTGCGTCAAAAGTACCCCGAAAAAATTATTGACAATGCAATTGAGCGCGCTCGCTCCCTGGACCGAGGGGTCACAATGGAAGAAAGGGACCGAAATAAAGATAGAATGGCAGGGGCAAATTTAGTTCTCACGTACTCCGCCGCAGCCCCTCGCGTAAACTCTATATTAAGCCGCCACTTCAACATACTTCAACAGAGTAGTCGACTCTCTACCGTATTTCAAACCCCACCCAAGGTGGTTTACCGAAGAAATAAAAACGTGAGAGACTTCCTGGTCAGGGCGAAAACACACAAATCCGACCACCATCAGGGCTGTCCATGCGGGAAACCTCGCTGCAGGGTGTGCAAACACATGGTGACCACAAATACGGCCGAAGCCTCCTATTCGGACTTTGAGTATAAAATTAAAGACGACCTTAATTGCGACTCGTGCAATGTGGTATACAAAATTCGCTGTGAAGTGTGTAGGCAGGAATATGTTGGACAGACAGAAACCGCGTTCCGTTTACGTTTTAACAACCACAGGGCACACGTGAAAGGCCTCCCTAATTTGCCGTTTTCTAAACACATTAATCTGCCTGGTCACTCTTTTGAACACATAAGTGTTACACTTCTACAATCCGGCTTCCAGAACACACGGGAGCGCGAACAGCGGGAGTCATATTTCATAAACAAATTCAAATCACTCTCCCACGGAATCAACGAGAGCCCTGGGCGATTGACGTGCCTCCGTGACCAATCGTAGCGCCCAGAAAGGGAATTAATTAATTAATGTATTTATTTACACACACTGTATTCCAGACGCACGGGACGCTAAGGAAACGATCGAGCGCGTGAAAACAGACCCAGTCGGCACCACATGTATCAGCCGGCTCCACTCATTTTTTTTTCTTTTTTTTCTCCGAAAAGGAGGGGGGGGGGCACATTTAGCTTTGTATCGTGGCCACCAGTCTTCCCACAGCTGGAGCGGGTCGTATGTGTGTACACGGCCCGGCGCCGCGGGCCAACCGCCGAGCCATCTGAACTTGTACGCCGCGTGTGTGATGTGTAGAAGCGACATTTGTCTTTGCCACTTGCTCACGCCGCTTCTTATCTACCGTACGAAGATAAGACGGGCATAGCCCGCCGCCTCTCCTGCCGCTGTTCTTTCCCTCCCTCGTTTTGTCACTGTTGCTTCCTTCGTGAGTTCTCGCTTCCTTTTTCTCTCTCTCTTTTTATGAAAGTATTGTCTGGCCCCCAAACCTGCGTGGGCGGCCCTTGTGCAGCGGGTTCGGCAATGGCCGTTTCATTTCACTTACATCCTTTGAAGAAGGCTGGTCCTCCAGCCGAAACTGTCAGGGTAAAATAAATATTTGTTTCCTATATTGTAGTACGAAGTCTTTCACAATTTTTATTACTGTAGCCAGAAGAAGTTCTCCGTTATCCTATATATATATATATATATATATATATATATATATATATATATATATATATATATATATATATATATATATATATATATATATATGGGTCATTCCATGCCAAGTGTCCCAGGCGCTTGACCTTCAGAGATTTTGCTGGCAAAAATTGTGCCTTTTGGTTTTTCCGCCGGAAACAGTGAGGCAAAAGATTTTTGCGAAAAAAAGTATTTAGAGCTGTGGTGCCCGCTCAGACTTCGCTCGCTTTTATTAAACAGTGCGTAATAGAAAGAAATAGTAAATGTTTATCGTTCTATGGTAAGCGGGGAAACTGCACCTGCGTCTCAATCGTCCTATTATCAAGATTGCCGAATGTTTATGTTCCACTGCGTGTTGCAGAACCTGAAAAACGAAGAAATTCTTCGATGTTTACATTTTTAAATGCGAAGCATTTCTTAGCGAACTTCTGCGACTTTGAGCGTATCTATCTATCTATCTATCTATCTATCTATCTATCTATCTATCTATCTATCTATCTATCTATCTATCTATCTATCTATCTATCTATCTATCTATCTATCTATCTATCTATCTATCTATCTATCTATCTAGCCGCCTACGACTTTGTGCTCTCCTGGCCGTTTCTTAATCGGATGTATACCAAAATCGGTGTGTCATAACATGGCCTTATTACGAACATAAATGACAAGTCATAACATGAAAATCATGACACGCATGTCATGTACAGCATGATTTACATGCTACGCTCATGGTGCGCTGGCGGCCGTTTCGCTTGTTTGATATACACCAAAATTGGTATCTTGCGACGTGACTGTGTGACGAACATAAATAACAAGAGTTAACATGACAATCATGACACGCATGTCATGCACAGCATGACTTACGTGCCACGCTCATGGTGCGCTGGCGGCCGTTTCGCTAGCTTTATATACACCAAAATTGGTATCTTGCGACGTGACCGTGTAACGAATATAAATAACACGAGATAACATGAAAATCATGACACGCATGTCATGTATAGCATGACTTCCGTGCCACGCTCATGGAGCGCTGGTGGCAGTTTCGCTAGCTTGATCTACCCCGAAATTGGTATTGCGCGACGTGACTGTATGACGAACATAAAAACTCGAGTTAATATGAAAATCATGACACGCATGTCATGTACAGCATGACTTACGTGCCACGCTCATGGGGCGCTGGCGGCGGTTTCGCTAGATTTATATACACCAAAATTGGTATCTTGTGACGTGACTGTGTGACGAACATAAAAACACGAGTTAACATGACAATCATGACTCGCATGTCATGCACAGCATGACTTACGTTCCACGCTCATGGGGCGCTGGCGGCCGTTTCGCTAGCTTGATATACACCAAAATTGGTATCTTGCGACGTGACCGTGTGAGGAACATAAATAACACGAGTTAACATGAAAGTCATGACACGTATGTCATGTACGGCATGACTTGCGTGCCACGCTCATGGGGCGCTGGTGGCCGTTTCTGTAGCTTGATCGACACCGAAGTTGGTATTGCGCGACGTTACTGTGTGACGAACATAAATAATAGGAGTTAACATGAAAACCATGACACGCATTTTCCTCAATGACATACAAGACGATGTATGCAGCTCTTTGCTGGCTGCTTCGCATTACATCGATTCCCACAATGCGTGGGATCTGCCGGCTTTTTTTATTAAACTAACTTCTCCCTGATCATGACGATTCTTTTTTCATTCTAAAGAAAGTATATTCTTATTTAAAAAAAAAAAAATCTCTAGCTAACTTTCGCGCCGAGCGGCTTGTTCATATTATATGGGCGCCGGCTCACTCCTCCCTCCCCGGGAACGAAATCGCGCACGACCTGGCTCGAGAATTGGCAGGCCGAACAGGTGCAGCGCGAAGCCCGGGGACGGAGAGAGACCGCATGGTTAGTTACGAGGAGATCACAAAACACTACAGGCTAGGAAGGGCTCGCTTTTCCCCGGCACACACCTCGCTAAGCAAGCAGCAGGCGACGCCCTGGCGCCTCTTACAGACGCACACGTTCCCGAATCCGGTCGCGTATCACTACTACTACCCGGAGTTATACTACGATATGTGTAGGTTTTGCAATCGAAGGGCGGACCTGAATCATATATTGTGGGCTTGCCTCAGAGTGCCAGGGCAAGACAGAACATACACTAACGGAGAGCAGTGGGAGACCGCACTGCTAAGCCCAGACCCAGAAGTGCAACTCCAAGTCCTTCGGCAAGCCGAGGGTGCCGCCAGAGCTCAAGGACTCATGGCTGCCACCTAGGGAAGGGAGCCCATCCCTCAAATCTTGCCGTCCTAAATAAAAGTTATTTCCTCCTCTTATTTAAAAATGTTTGTGGGCAAAACCTTCTTCAATTTTTCTGTGGAAAAAATTGTCAAACCAGAAAAATGTGCGATTTATCGCATTTTTAACGGCATTTTTTGCCCTGATGCGATCCAAGCAAATATATTTGATATGTTACATTTCATAGACCACTTTGTCTGTAAGCATTAGGGAGAGGCTCATTAAATAACTTTTCGTTTTCAATAAAGAAAGAAAATTGAAGTTGGTCCTCCGAGAGCACCCCGCATTGCTACTTGACGCCGCCTTGCCTCACTCTATACGCACTTGCTCCTGCCGCTGACTCACGGTGCCGAAGCGCGGCAAGTTGTGGATGGATGACAGTGGCTGGTGAGGGCTTGGAGATCGTGTCGCTTGATGTCAGAGTTGCATGTACCGACTGCGTTGCAATGTGAACATGCTCAGTGGGCCCAATGAAATGCACTCGAGCTTCCGCTATTATAGCAACATTGCGCCACAGGGCCACTGGCGCACAGCATTTAAGGGAAGTGTACAAGCACGCTTGAAAACTGCTCCAAATACAACCTTATGTGGAGACGTACAGCTGCCATGTTACTTGCTTCAAGTAACCTTGCGACATAAAGATTTCACGACGAAGCTTTCGCGCCGATGTGAAATTTGTGCCACCAAGAAGGGAGCCCATGAACTATTCGTATTACTTCTTTCGCTGAGTACGACGGCGTTCCTGTGAGAGCAGTGTAGGCCGGAGTTGGCTGGTAGAAGCATAACCTTCAATAAGAGCCGCTTTGCTGAATATTTGTTCCTCTCCGTTCCTCAACCGTGCTTCTTTGCATCCAAAGGCACGTGATCTTTTTGACGTTGCTGTCTGCCCATGCGAAGAGCTGAGCTGGTGTCATGATTTGGCTCTTGTACGGCCACGAGAGGCCATGCCCAGTCGGCGCGCTGGCAGAAAAGTGTGGAGGAAATGACGTCATGGCGGCCATATCCAAAGGGCACAATGGCGGCGTTGTTATGGTTACGTAGCGCGCCGTGTTGTGCAGTGTAGCTGGCTTAGCGGCTGCGGCTTCAGTGCTTCCGTAGGTCTCGTACCGAACCGTGGTGGATATCCATTTTTTGTGCCGCGTTGTTCGCTAGGCAGTGTTCAACCGGTGGTTATTGTACGGAGCAACGTTTACAAATCCTGTTGGTAGCCACGGGATCTCAACAGTGCGTGGAACGAGCGTGTATCCACAGCGGATGAAGCAAATGAAGTACGTATTTGAAGCGCTTAGGGAAATCGGGCTTAGCCACCACGACAGAATGGAGCCACTGATTGAACGGAACGACGACGAACGCCTTGCAGGTCATTGACGGTTGTGCAGTGTTCCTGCTTGTGACAGCGGACCAAACATTCGTGCCCCGCAAGAGAAAATGAAGACATCACATATGCATAGATTCATGTTCTATACGAGTAAGAACTTTCTTGTGTGCATTAAAACACCTTTTCTGCTTTGCTTGCGATGCTCGCTTCTAGCAGTGTATTCTCGGCATTAGAGCAACCGCGTTCGGGTGTCATTCGCACACCTCCACCGTGCATAAGGTCACCGGTCGCATATTGCTGACGCCGGTGAGCCTTTACTTGGAACATGGGCACGGTGACCGGGCGCCGCGTGAGAGGCGGAATGCAACCATAGAAGGCGGCGCACAGCCGACCGTGTTTTATGTACAGTCAGTGCCTCCTCTATTTTTCAGTGCCTGGGCGAACGCTCTTCTCGGGCCGTCGAGCGCGCTCTCCGCGTCCGCCCGCCGCTGCCGCGTGGTGGCGCTGTGCAAGTAGTGCAAAAAAAAGGTCATTCTGCCTTAAGAGGCAGAGAGATGGACCGTGAATTTATATTTTTTGGTATAATAACGTAGATTTAATCAATGTAGATAATGCATTAGGACAACATGAAACAAGGAAGTTTATTTTTTTTTCTTTCTTTTTTTTCGCCTTCGAGCCTGGTGGCAGACATGTCACCGCCCCGTTATAAAGGGGACGCTCATAGCATCCATCCATCCATCCATCCACGGAAAGCTGGCGCTGAACGGCCGCGCGTATCACGAAGCTCACGAATTCGTGTATGCATCCGAGTTCAATTGCATTTGTGCTCCTTGCAGGCTCGTTTTCGTGGTGACACCTGCCGAACAAAATACGTCGAGACTCCTTTCACTACATGACATTTATGTAGTGTTTTTGTCCGAAGCAGCTGCAAGCAACGTCGTGGCTTTGTGGTAAGACACCTGCTTGCCACGCGAACGGCCCGGGTTCGATCCTCATTGGGACCGAAAATTTTGTCGTTTATTTTATTTGCTACTTTCTCGATTTTTCGCTCACGGATGATTTTTCGCTCACAACCAACGGTGCCGACGCCGACAGCGGAATTTCTGCGACACGAGCTCTCTAACGCTACCGCGTTAAAAGATGCTAGATGGTCTTTTATTGTGTCGTGGATGACGTCGTCTTTTCATCAATCATCCATGCTATAACCACTTGAAAATAGATACGAAACAGCAAAGAATGCAGATGCCGCATGTTCGCGTGTCTTTCCATCCCCGCTGTAAGTATTCCGCAGGCAGACTGTCAGGCCGTGCTGCCGGTTCGATACTTGCACTCGAGTTTGATGGTATTCGCGTTTTATTTTCTATTTCATTCTATTGCAACCGCCCCAATGCCGTAGTATGTCATACTGTTGTGTTCCACTCTGCAAATGGAACTGAAAGAAATCACGATTGTCTTTTTTTTATTTCCCTTTATTGATAAAGAAAAAAAATCTCACAGGGTTCCTTATGCATTCATCTAAGACGACTGAAAGGCGAAAACCATCTTCTTCTTTTTCTTCTAGTCAATGCATTGAACATTCCCTGCCTCCCTCCGAGATATTTCTGCGCCTAACGTGGTTTTCTTACAGCCTCAAGGATCGGAGGCAGTGCAAGCTTTCTGCACATCAGCGGAGGCATGCACTGCCTCCGTGATCGGCCCATTTAGACCAAGCGAAGATGTAATATGACGACGTCACGTTATGTGACGTCACGACGATGTCACAAAATTTTATTATCTGTGACGTCATATGATGACGTCATAGCGTAATTATTTTTTGCACCCCTCGTGCTGACGCCGCCGACGGTCAATTTTCGCGTTTGATGAGGCATCCAAGGCTTTCGCCTTAATACACTGTTCGGCTGTCGTTCCATGAAATTCCAGCGGCCGCTGGTGTTCGATAGAGGTGGCTCGCAGTAATTAGGCGAGATAATTGGTCTCCTAATACATCTTCAAACTACACTAGAATATGCAGCCGTCGTTTACGACGCCAAGATTTCATAGAATATATGAAGCGGTCGCTTACGAAGGATGCAGTAGCGTCACTCTTTGCAGACTACCCTTCACGTTTGCAGCCCAAGGAAACAACTGAATTAAGCAGGGCAAGTATCCCTAAACGTGACCGTGTTGCGTCCGAACAGTCAACGAATGCATGTAGTACCAGTAGCAACGCTGCCTCGCGATCGCCGCCATGTGCATGGAGCGCTGACATTAGGCCCCGAAGCTGAAGAATCGGAGCCCATAGACACTACATGCGCTACCGACAACAACCGACAATCATTATGTACATTGTCACTGGAAGCAGCTTAGTGACATTTCATGCTATTTAGAGCATGAACTCATGGCTTGCGTATAGTGTGCTACACCAGTAGACGGTAGCACGCATCGGGGAACTTTAAGCACCCACACTTTCAGTATTATCTCTTGGCAAATGCTGCTTTCGAAAATCGACTTTTATACAGTCAGTAACCGACTCTCAGTCAAGCGAACGTAACGGTGACAAAACAATTTTCCGCGCATCACTGGCATGCGCGCACTATCGGGCTAGCAGACGACGCGCGAGCGTCTCGATCAAATAGCCGCGAAAGACACATGCCTTCGAAATGGGCTGGTTGCCCAGAACGACAAGCGTTTCATGATTTAACTTTACAAGTTTTCATTATACTTTAAACAACGCGAATACAGCCGAAAACTGAACCATATAGCAGCTTCGAATGCGGCCACAACATTCATTTCCGCGAGGGACTACGCGACGGCTGGTCTACTACGGTGGCGGCGCCAGGCGGCTAAAAGCCGCACTAACACCGACGGTCGTTTCCCATTGCGCTCCGCTCCTTCGCCCAGGCACAGAAAAATAGAGGAGGCGCTGGTACAGTGCGTGAATAGATGTCGTAAATATATTGACACATACGCCCTAGTCAGCTAGTGTATCTAGTTCGCGGCGTTCTCTTGTGCTTGCCTCCTTAATTGTCGGTGTGTTGTTGCTCGTCACATTTCCGCGGTGCGTGGCTGCCTTGTTTAGTAAGTTAAAGCGATTCCTCAAGCGTTGACCAAAATACGTGTTTGTGCTCGTAAACGTCCGTTGGTTTAGCCATGGGTCAGTATGTCAGAATGTACGTACGTACGTGCGTACGTGCGTAAAGTACGAGCTCTGTCGGTCATCGCATTCTTAAGTGCCGTGAATTTGCGGTTGGGTGAGCTCGCATTGTGGCTGATAGCCTGAACAAAGGAAAACAAAGCAGCAGCATAAAACTAAACCGTTTAAAATCATGGCTGCGGCTTAGCTCGGCTAGGTACGTTATGCAAGCGAAAGCTTGTTTACTTGGTTATGCTTCTTAACCCTCGCAGCCGAAGCACAGTTTGCCAACCGACCGATATGGATAGTCGAACGTTCCGTGCTGCGTGTACTCACAACAGTAATTTCCTCATTTACGGAAGCCGTCGCCGCAGTCGACGCGAGAAACGCCAGGCCCAGTGAGGCCCCTAAACTGCCATAAACCACCAACAGACGCTCGCGCGCTCCTTGCGTTTACACCTCGGATGCTGAGGAAGGGCATTCGGAGGGTAGACAGACGAGCCGGCGAACGCGTAGGCTCGTGTTCAACTGCGACACAAGAAATCATTTCGCCAGCTCTATCGCGCTGGCCCAGCGTGTTGAATTCCGTTCAGTTGGTTTCGGATCGCCACGGTACGCGCGCCGCGCAGCCCACGTGCTTTTCGAGGCGGAGCGAGCAACGTGCTTCGCACGTAAACAAGAGATAGGGTGGCTAGAAATGGGAGGTGTGAAAACCGGCCGGTCTAAGTTGGCCCCCATTCGCGATTTCGCAGCGGTGGCGCTGTAGTCGGAGGCGCTGCCAGCTTGCGCTGTGGTAATGCACTCGCGCGTCGGCGTCGGCAAGATTTTGTCTTCAGGGGTGCAAACTGTCTCGCGCATCGGGCGAGTAAGTGAAACGACAGCCGAGGCTCCGGGCGGACAAGTGACGTCAGGTTTATTGGCAGCCCTTATTACAGGAAGCAGTACATGCCGCGCTGCCATCTGGCGGTACTGCTGTACACTACACCCCCCCCCCCCCCCCCACGGTAACCTTTAACAAAACACATGCACCTGCACGAGAACTCATGGTCCGAAACAAAACAATGTTCACAGGTCGAGTCTTTGCGGCCTGCGGATCCTCCTGCCATACCGCGACCGTGAGACGCGTGGCGTGCAAGCAGAACCCTGAGGTTCCTCTGCAGTGGAGGTGCTTTCCAGAGGCGACGCGGTTTGCTGGTCTTGTGCTGCTTGGTCAGCTCCAGGTGTGGTAGTCGTCTCGGGCTGATCCGCTACTGGGGTTCCAGGAGGGTTGGCAGTGGGGGTTCCCGTCGTTGGCACCAGGTGCATCCGGTTACGCTGAAGTACACCTGTCGGAGTCTCCACCACGTAGGAGCGTGGGCGTTGAGCTGGCCCTAAGACGGTTGCTGGGGGAGTTGACATCTCGCACCCAGACCTGTTCTCCCGCCTGAAGAGGCCGCAAGGTGTGAGCTGCATGTCTTCGGTTGAAGTCTGACGCTTGGCGCCTCCGGTTGTCTTGGTCACGTTGAGTGATTGTGACCTAAAGAGGCCAGGCTGGCTCCAGCAGGTGCGACGTCTTCGGCAGCCGGGTCTGTAGGCGCCTACCCATGAGCAGCTGAGCAGGACTTGCTCCATTTACCCCAGTTGTGTCCCGGTATGCCAAAAGTGCCAGGTAGGGATCATCCGCCTTCCGCAACAGGTCTTGACTGTCCTCACCATCCGTTCCACCTCCCCATTCTACTGTGGAAAATGGGGGCTGCTGGTGACGTGGCAGAAGCCGTAGGACTTGGCGAAGGCGGAGAACTCTTTCGCAGCAAACTGAGGGCCGTTGTCGCTGCGCACCAGTCTCGGAATGCCATGGCGTGCGAAAACGCTCTTGACGGCATTGATGACCGCAAGTGCTGTGGTTGAACGTAGACTGATGACTTCCGGGAAACGTGACCGGTAATGCACCAGAAGAACAAAGTCTTGGCCGTTGAGATGAAAAAGATCGATGCCGACCTCTTCCCAGGGCCGACTTGGAGTGGCTGAGGGCAGCATGGGCTCCGAGCGCTGTACCCTGGTTTCGGCACACGTGTGGCAGTTAGACACCAGTGTTTCTATCTGGTTGTTGATGCCCGGCCACCAGACAGACTCCCGAGCTAAAGCTTTGCATAGGTTGATGCCTTGATGCCCGTCATGGAGAAGCTTGAGCATGTGGTGCTGAAGGGCAGACGGCACGAGGATGCGGGACCCTTTCAGAAGCAGTCCCTCACAGACGCTGAGGTCTCCTTGGTACTGACAGTACTTCTTCACATGGAGAGGCAAGTGGGACGCCGAGGCCAGCCGGTGGCGCAGTACTGAAGCAGCAGGCTGCACTCGCCGTCGTTGGCTTGGGCCTGACGCAGGTGCTCGAGCTACGACGAGACGATGTCTGGGAAGGAGCGGACGACCTCTTGGGCAAAGAGCTCTACTTGATTCACCCGGTTGGATGAAGGGGAGTCCAGCGGTGCGCGTGTCGGCTGTTGCCAGCAGCTTCCCCGGTACGTAGAGTACTTGGTACTGGAACCGCATGAGCTTCAAAACCGCTGGATCCGTGGTGGCAGTAGGTCAGCATCCATGGAACCCAAGAGCGCCACTAGCGGTTGATCGTCCGTCTCGAGGAAGAACTGGAGTCCACGGACGTATTCCTCGAACCTTTGTACCGCCCAGCTGGCTGCCAAAGGTTCTTTTTCTGTTTGGCTGTACCGGCGTTCCGTGCATGTGAGGGAGCGCGATGCGAAGGCGACGGCTCGACGCTCACCGGACGGCTGTTCTTGGAGAAGTACTGCCCCGAGACCATAGGAGCTGGCGTCAGCTGAGATCGTGGTCTTGTACTTGGTGTTGTAGCGAGCCACGCAGAGGTCTGAGCACAGTAGCTTCTTCAGTTCGGAGAAGGCAGACTGCTGTGCCGGGCCCCAAGTCCAGGCAGAGTTTTTGAGCAGCATTGCTCGGATCGGTGCAGTCACCTCCGTAACGTGTGGTAAGAAGCGTCCGATGTGGTTCACAAGGCCTAGCAGGCGACGAACCCCTGCGACATCTTCGGGTGGATGCATGGCTCGGATCGCTGCAACCTTGTCTGGGTCTGGAGAAATTCCTTCCGCGCTGACCACGACACCAAGGAACTTGACACCCGAAGTCGCAAACGAGCATTTCTTGTGGTTGAGCGCGACTCCTGCCTTTGCTAGCCGGTCCATGACTTGTCGGAGACGGCGGTCATGCTCGGAGCGTGTCTTCCCAAAGACGAGGATGTCGCCAATCATGTTCACCACACCCGCTTGGCCTTCGAGGATCCGGGACATCTGCCGCTGGAAGTATTCCGGAGCAGACGTGATCCCAAACGGCAGCCGGAGAAAGCAATAGCGTCCAAACGGGGTTATAAATGTGGTCAATTCTTGGGACTCTGGGGACAGCTTGACCTGGTGGAAGCTTGACGTGGCGGCTAACTGGGAGAAAACTGTAGCCTCTCCAAGCAATCCGAGACAGTGTTCTACTGTAGGGAGCACGTGACGCTCCCGAAGAATCACCTTATTGAGGCGAGTCAAGTCCACGCACAGCCGATAGCCGCCCGAGACCTTGGGGACGACAACCAGCCCAGCACACCAGTCAATGGGTGTGTCCACTCGACGAATCACGCCCTCCGCTTCTAGCTTGTCTAGCTCAGTATTGACGACGTCGCGGAGAGGGAGTGGAATGCGCCGGGGTACGCTCAACGAGAAAGGCGTAGCATTGGGTTGCAGTCTGATAGTGTAGGCATCGGGGAGCGTCCCAAGTCCTCGGAAGAGACTGGGATCGAAACAAAAGTCGCCAGTGGGCTGTGAAGTCCTCGCGACTTCGTCGACAAACGTGCAGACGTCCAAGGCTTGGATTGCCGGGAAGCCTAGCAGCGGGACAGTCTTGGTTGCTAGGACGTAGAGAAGCTGCTTGGTTGACTTTCCGTGCCACGACAGGGTAGCGACGGAAGTGCCTATGACCGGCAGGATGTTGTTGCCTGGGCCTTTCAGCTCGCTCTTGGGGTCTTGAAGCTTCGACGGGACGCCGGAAAACGAACTGGGTACAACTGAAACATCGGCGCCGGAATCCACCTTGAAGGAATGTGGGCGCCCATCGACAAGTATCTCGACGAACTTCGCGTTCGGGCGCTCTCCCGCAACTGCATGCAATTCGATGGAGCTGGCCAAAGGCTTTCGTGTGTGCTTCCCGTTTACGCGCTTCTTTTTGCGGCACACGCTTTCGAAATGGCCACTCTTGCGACAAAAGTTGCACGACGCACTGCGAGCGGGACAGTCGGCGCGAGGGTGTGACGCTCGTCCATAGAATGGGCACAGCTGTTGCGTTGTCTTATCAGCTGGCGCTTGCTTTCCCTTGCGAAGGCGAGCGGCGTCGACGGCGAACGAAGATGCCTCTGCCGAGTCACGAGCTCTGCGCTCGTTACCTGCGTCTTCGTGCTGACGAACGTATACGTCAGCGCTTCGTGTAGCGTCATTTTCGGGTTCCGACAGAGCTTGTCCGAGAGTTCGCGGCCGAGTAAGCCCACGAGAAAAGGGTCTCGGACGAGCCGCTCTTCGACGTCGGACGACGGATAGTTGGAGGACTTGACCATTGTCCGGAGCGCCGTAAAAAATGCGTCGGCCGTTACACCTGGTTGCTGCGTACGGCGGTGGAACCGCGCTGACTCGTACAGCTCGTTCGGCGGGTGCACGAAGTGGTCGGTGAAAGCCTTCTTCACGACGGCGACGTCTTTCATATCCGCCTCGCCTAGTGTGGTCGACGCGAGGACAACCCTGGCTTGCGGGCCCATACAGTAAAGCATGGAGCGCACTTGCACCTCTGCCAGAGCGACGTAAAGTCCGGTAGCGAACGAGAAGTCCTCGAACTGCAGCAGCCATGTAGGCCATGAGCTGGGGTTGTCGAAGTCGAACGGCGAGGGTGGACGCAGCTGGGCGATGCCTTGCGAGAACGGAGCGGCCGACATCCCGGTGGAGTCCTCAACAGCGGTAGTCGTCATGGCAGAGCAGCGGCGGCGGCGGCAGCGGAGCCGTGTCACGAGGATGCAAGCGCGGGATCAGCGAAGATGAATCCCGCCCACTTCTGACACCATGTCGAGCGCATCGGGCGAGTAAGTGACACGACAGCCGAGGCTCCGGGCGGACAAGTGACGTCAGGTTTATTGGCAGCCCTTATTACAGGAAGCAGTACATGCCGCGCTGCCATCTGGCGGTACTGCTGTACACTACGCAAACCTGTGCTGCATCGCGTATGGTGGAGTGGGGGAACGCTGGTGTGGCTTCAGGGAGGCGGGGGAAATGCCCCCTGCCAACGACCACGCACTCGCGTCGGTCGTTGCTAGATTTTCGCCAGTGAAAGAGCTTTATCAATATAAAAATTTTTACGAATTGCCAATACACTTATGTCTCACTCAAGGATCACGGCATTAGTGTGAAGCTTTCGGCAGCCAACAACCAGGCATAATTCGAGCCTGCATAATCAAACCATTCTTCGATGAAGTGTTATTTCGAATGAACCAATGTTTACATGTTTGATGAAGGCAAAATTATCTTCATCATCATAAGATTTATCTACACATTTACGGAGTAAAAGAGAAAGCTTCTTCCTGCAGGAGCGTTATATCTTTGACGGCGTTTTCTAACATTATCACGCGGTAACCTTTGATACATTGTAGTTACTCGTAGTACTAAATATACCTCGAGAGTGCGCATTGCCTTGTCCATTTGTTCCTTGCCATTTACTCAATGCTGAATTTGCATTACACTAAAGGTCGCGCCGTCACGGAGCCAGTATGCTTAAAGTTGAATAGAAATTGAGACAGCAATTAGTTCCATGGCTTCAACAAAATTTAATTAGCATCATTTTCTGATCAATACACTGGTGGATACACTTGTAGGTGATGCGCATGTATTCAATTTTTTTTATTTGTCCTCGCTTTATGCCTGGTTGAGCCCCTTCAAAGGAAAATAAACCCTCGATCGTGATGCAAAAGAATTTGACCACTGATATATCAATTCTTCACACGTTCGACGTAGCCAATTTCTGTAACACGCTTCTTACAGAGCTGCAGCAAGCTGCCTACTATCTTTGAATGCAACCGCACTGTGCTGAACGCAAGTGTCAGCCTGCTTTACGTATATATCTGTGTCAAGTTGTATAGTAGCTTTGATGGATACAGCAGCCCTCAAATATCCCATTTGCTAGTTATCTGACTTTGCAGCTGTCATGCAGTGCTTTATATTTGCACGGTGGACGCATTTTTGCAGTGTGTGCAGCCCGATAGCAGAATGCGCTTTGTAACTGTGTAGCCCGCGATTAAATACACAAGGTGAGCATCGCTGCGTTGCTCTTTATAGTCGATGAAAGTTTATTGAATAAATTAAAACAAAAGAAGAAAATAAAACGTTCAGATTAATTCATTTATCACTTGCTCGTGCTTGTCACAGACGCACGCAAAAACCGTTGCACCACTTGAACGGGTTCAGTACACTTACCTTGTGTCAAATTGTTTTTTCACAGATGGCCCAATTCTCTCTGTATCGCTCTGTCAGCCTTTGGGATTACCCGCTTCCAAACTGCTCATCTGTCTGCATGCCAGCGCACGGGAAAGTGACACTTTTTCCGCACATGTTCTGCACACCGAATCGCAGTGCCTGGCACAAAACACGGTCCTTGTGTATATCTTCTTGTCTCCGTGCGTTTGCGCGAATCCGTTAAGATGGTCGCTGAGTTTCTTCTTTTTTTGTACACGTCATTCCTCTAAAGGAACACTAACACAGGGAACTCGTGAAAGCACGTGCACGCCAACGAAGCTGACAAGCTTCCGTCGCAAGCGGCTTCATGGCTTCTACAAAACTCCCCCATCCCCCATGCGAGCAGGCAGCGCCTCCGACTGTCACGCTATATCTCGACCTAGCGGAGGGATCGCGCAACGCAGCACCTTCGGGCAAGGGAAACACGGCTCGCTTTTCACACCTCTCCATTCCAGCCACCCTACAAGAGAGGAGGATCTGCCCGGTCAATATGGCCGACTTCCGGCTTCATCGAGGTAGCCACCTACTAAACAGGGGAGTGCCCGGAACGAGCTCCGAAAAGTGAAGCCTAAACAAGGTCAACCCGCTTGTGGCGCTGCGATCGGTAGTCTGCAATGTGTCGCCGTTTAAGAGTTGCGCGCAGCTCTGCCGAAGTGGTGCTGAGTTACAATGCCCGCTTCGCATTCAAAAGGCCCGGGTTTGACTCGCAGCTGTAGATGGTGTGTTTTTATTCTTAGTGTCACCAGGGGGATGACACTTCGCGGTTTTTCTGTCCCGTGACCGCAGCGATCCTAATGTTTGGGGGCTGTACTACCTACGAGCGTGAATGAACGTTGTTGTTCCATTTTATATTTATTACGAGGTTACCTATTATCTCCGGAGTTTTTAATACGCAAGTGAACCGAAAAGGTTGCAGTTCGAGATTGCGAAAATACGAGCGCCACCCGGAGTGGAAAAAGGGAACTGCGCCGTCCTAGCTCTCACGGCGAAAAAGGGGCGTTTCTTGTGGCGCGCCCATGACTGCTACGACCTACGGTGTCCCAAAGGCCGCTTTTACCACCGTAAAGTTTGTTTTAGCGAAAGCCTTGCAAGCTTCAGCGAAACAGACGCATGAATGGATTCGCGCCGTCATCACAAATCGTGCTGTGTTGAGTGGTGTCAAAATTCTTCACGCCACACCGGCATAAAAGTCTTTCGAATCCCGGCGGACGAAAGGTACGATCTGCATTCTGGTCGTTTTGTTTTTCTACGCTTGCACGGCATATCAGGATGCGGTTGCAGCGGTAGCGTAAAATATTCAAGTTGTGTTTTTACTGTATGAATGGTACGTTTAGGCAATAAAGCATTCAAACAAACTTTGCTCTTTATTCTTGTCTAATTTGTGTACACGTAAACAAAAACAAAGTCTTACTTAGAATAAGTGGTGCAAAAATACGTGGATGGGCAAACCTTCATCAAACAGAACGCAACGATTGCCGTTTTGATCATGTGGCGGGTTGCGCAACAGGAAGAAGGTCGCACACTCGCCATCTGAACTCCTTCCGCTCGCTCAATTTGGCTGGAGCAGAGCTTGGCGCTAAATCCCTGCCCCGCTCCCCTCAGATCCTCAGTCCTCATCAAGATGGCGTCCCCCAGTGCGTGTCGGCAATGCGCCGCCATGTCTTTAGTACCGCCCCCAAACACCAGACGTTCGTCCGGCGCTGCGAGCGAATATCGCATTCCATGGATGGTATAGGAAGTTTCACTCCCCTGGTGTCACCTTTTGTAGCTGTAGTGGCTTTCCTTGTTTCTTGAAACTAGCTTCAGTTGCTACGTGTTGCTTCAAAATGTAACGCGAAATGTGAAGGAAAATAAAAGAAATTTGACAGTAAGCTTATTTGCAACGCCACCACCCGGGATTCAACAAAAACATAATGTATTGCCTCCGAGATTTTTGAGAATACGAGACTCGAAACGATATTTCACATTTTACGTTACTTTTTGTAACAATCCGTAGGAAGTGAAGCTAGCTTTAAGAAACAAAGGAAAACCAATACAGCTATAAAAGGCGGCACTAAGAATAGAAACCCACCATCTGCAGCTGCGATTCGAAACCGGGCCTTTTGGGTGGAAAGCGGGCATTCTACCACTGCACCACTTTGGTGGACCCACGCGCAACTGCTAAACGACGGCACATTGCAGACTACCGATCGCAGCGCCACGAGCGGATTGACCCTGTTTGGGCTTCACTTTTTGCACATTGGTGCTGCGGCCGTTCCGAGCACTCCCCTGTTCTAGTACACTCTAATGGTGACGTAGGTTGACAATGTTCTTTCGGTTTTTATGTTGGGATGGCGCACCGTCTGAAAAATAATGAATCTTTGCAATATTTGGCACATCATTTTTCAATATGCTTAGTAGTTGTGTTAAAAGCGTTCACAGCAGAAGAGCCATGCTCCAGGTGTTTCGACTGACGACAGGGAGCGGGAGGCTGACACGGCAAAAGACGCTCGTTTATTAGCGCATTCTCTTTTTGTGCTCGACCTTCGGGCCATAGTTGCTATACCATATGCCGATACATCCTCCCTCCTTAGGGCAAAGAACAAACAGAAAACAGCACGAGAGGGAAAAAACGAATTAAATAAAAAAAACACACACCAACAGCTACAAAATTTGTTGAAAATCCTCTGCGTGTAAAAGCCTCACTGGTGGGCGCTTGTTGCGAGTCGATTTTCTAACACGCTGTCCTGTATCATTGCACGTCTCAGCTGCTCCTTGGTTGTTGGCCTGGTTTCCAGCTTGCTCGGGTGCTATGGCCTGCATCAGAGTCGGATGGTGAACAGCGGTTGATGACGTGTCATTTTCGGCAGCTGGCGTCATCTCTAGACGGTCACCCATGGTTTCTCTGGTTGAGCCTGGCTGAACGACACTGCTTGCTGGAGGATCGCCTTCTGCTGGCTGTGGTTCCCCTGCATCCCGCGCAGGGCAGTTGCCTTCATATTCCTCTTCCGTGTCGTGCAGCATGAACCTTTCATTTGTTTTGCGGATGTGCTGCCTGTTTCGCCTTAGGTGCGCCGCTCCTCGGTCCGGAACACGTAAGACCGGGGATCGACGCGGTCATGAATGGTGTCTTTGACTGTCCACCCGGAGTCATCCAAGATGCGCACGGTGTCTCCCTGCCCAAGACTGGGAGCGAGGCGCCAGCTGTGGGTTTCTGCATGTGATTCTTCACCTCTGCTGCAGGTTGGACAGCGAAATCTGGTAGGCGTCCGCGGAGCCGCCTCCACATCAGTATCTCAGCCGGGCTCTTGCCGCCCTCCAGGGGCGCCAGACGATAGTTCAGGAGCGCCACCCAGAACGCCTCCCTGGCGGGCTTATTTTTCTCCGGGAGGCGTTTGACCACCCGCACCCCCTTTTCGGCCAGACCATTCGTCCTCGGGAACCTGGAAATCTAATGGGAGAAGCCACACACTTGCGCAGAAAAGCACTGGAGGTGAATAGACCTTTATCAAGCGATCCCAGAACCCCCCGCGGGTGCACGAAGCACTACGGGAAAAGTGTGTACGGCGAGCCCGCCGGCTGTTCCGTCGCTCGCTGCTCGTTGGCGCCGTGGGAGCACCAAAGGAAAAAAAAAAAACGCGTCGCCGCTGGTTGACTATTATTAAATCCTAAATACTACACAAGTCTGAACGCACCTGCATGTATCTCTACGCATGAAATGCGAAAGGAATGATGCAGTCAGTGTAGGTATTACCGAGCGGATGTATAGCGGATGTAGCATTTAAGCGGCATGCGAATTATCACGTGCCGATACATGCAGTCAAAACGTGCTATCGTGAGCAATGTGAGCTGGAACACCGAATTCGTATTTATTCAATAATTACTTGTTCACAAGCCGCTATGGCATTTAATGCCATAGCGGCTCGTGATCGGGTTTAGCCAAACTGTAGAGAGGTGTTACAGTGCTCAGGTATACAGATGATCATTTGATCTTAATTGACAAGTCACGCGCAGTACAAAGAAGTGAGCACATTCTAAACGTGTTTAGTGAAAAAGGGATGGGACTAGAATTCACTTGCGAGATGCCTTGCTCTGATAATTTGCAGTTTCTTGATACATGATTTTAAGTTTCACTGCGGAGCATGTTTGCGGGCAGTAGGGCCCGCGTTCAGCGAAATCGGTGTTTAATTTCGCGTCGGCGCATTCGAATATTGTTGAACGAGGAACAGTGATGTCATGATTACGCACTACATTGAAAAAAAACTTGCGCACATAAGATGAGCAGTAGTTTCCAGCTGCAAATTGATCAAAGAGGCGGGATATCCTGTGTATCGCTGTACCAGTTTCCGAAAATCTGCTCGCATGGCAAAGAACCATTAACACGGACGTCATCCACCCGTAAATAATGAAGAAACTAGAAATGCTGCAGTATTCCACATATGTATAAGAAGTCGCATGGCCTGAAGAACGTAGGGAAGCGATGTGGGGGTGAAAGTTGTGTTTGCCGCCCCAAATAAGCTTAGCCAGGGGTCTGCGGTGGGCAAAGAAAAATGCGGTCATAGACATGCCAATTGTTTTGTAGATTGTGCAGGAGTTATAGGGGTTACTTTGTAACAAACAGATCCGCGCGTGCGAAACTGTCCCGTCTTTGGATCACACCACGCACTAGAGGAGTGTAGTTACTCGCTACTAGGCGCTACGCAGCAGCCCTAACAGTCGAGCTGGACCCCTAACCCATGGTTTGCGTTGAGTCGCGACCACGGCGGGTTTCAGGCCAGTGGTAACAGAGACAAGTTCTTTGCCTGACACAGTTTATTATGCCAAAAGCGCCACCAACGCAACAAAAATACAGATGACAACGAAGCGGCGGAGAAGTTCCGCACGACAACGTGAAAACAACAAAATGGGAAGTACACGAGATTTAGAGCGATAAGGCTCGACTCACCTCTAGTGGCTTCGCAGTCCGGCCCTGAGGCAGTAAGTCACCTCACAATAGACCGGGCGTTGCGCAGGGGGTGATGGCGTCTGCTTGGCTCCCGACTCGATTGAGCTGTGGTCGTCACCGCTGCTCGAGTCGAAAGACGAGGCGGTCCCCAAGAAAGCGGCGCGCGTTCCTTGGGGTCTGGAGAGGAGTCTCTCCAGAAAAGGGCAAGGAGGGAAAAGAGGGCATCTCGACTTCGGCCAGGGAGCAGGGCGCGAAGGGCTGCGGGAGCGGCACAATGCCCTCTCCCACGCAACCCCCCTCGCCACTGCGCGTGCAAACGTAGCGCGAAGCCGAGGTGCCGCCGCGTTGAAGACAATGGGTTGCGTGTGCAACCCCACATCCCCCCCCCCCTCTTTAATTGAACCCTTTAGCCAAAAAGAGGACCACCATCACCTGGGGCTTAAGAGGGGGCTAGCGGCTCCACCAGGAACACGGAGAAGTCGGTGTCGATGAGGGAGCCGCACGGAGACGCAGATCACCGTTATCGCTGAAGGGGCAGTCACCTGGCGAGCCGGAAGAAGGTGTCGGTGAGTGATAATGCAGGGCAGCTTGACAATTGAAGACACTTCTCAGGACAGTTGTCGGGAACTTCACAGTTGTCAAGAACCCAGCCCAGACAGCTCGGTCGGAAACACCTCGGCTTGCTTCTGCCGTCGCTCGCTCGCTAGGATTTTGCGGCCCATGGTGTTGAATGGGGCACACGGCTGGATGGATTTCAGCGCCAGACTGCAGGCCACCTTGATTTGCGTTGGTCGCATCGCCAGGAGAGCGTTAATGTCGACGCAGGAGAGTTGGCTTGGGCGCTCATCAGTCGTTGCCCTCTGGTGGAGTAGAATCGTTCCCCTCCTTTTCTCGTTTCTCCAAGTCTTTGCTGCTCGTCCCGCTCTTGGTTCTCTTTCTTTTTTTTTTCTAAGGCGTTTGGAGCCGAAATTCCCCCGACGCTTGCGGCTGGCCGGCTTCAACCCCCGTTTTGCAAAGCGGGATACCACGCTCGTACCGCGGGTGCATTCCGTAGTTCGGTCGCCGGGTCCGCAGCTCTTCGCCGGGCTGTGCAGTGGTTCCGCGAATTCTTGTCCACTGAGGCCATTCGGGACCGGAAGCTGTTTTGCTGTTTTATTGCGATAGCAATTATATGGACAGTCTCGGCTGGATTTTGCTGTCGCCGTCATGCACCGTATATGTATAAGTATGTATACATATATATATATATATATATATATATATATATATATATATATATATATAAAGCCCCAAAGAAAGATAATTAAGAAAAATGCTTCCGAAGCGCGGAATCGAACCAGAGACCTCTTGCTCCGCAGCGAGTGGCGCTAACCACTACGCCACGAAACGCCGATCCTCCACGTAGCTAACGGCGAGCGTTATATACACACCTTTTGCCGCTGAACGGACTCAGAGACGGCAGGCGCTTATAAGCGTTTTTTCATTACCAGCGAGATGGCGCTAGGAGCGCGACGGGCGCATTTAAAAGTCGTCAGCTCGCTCGCTCGCTTCTTATATTTGTTTTTTTAACACGAAAGTGTTTTATGCCTGGGTCACGGTGTAAGAATAAGTTAGGTGATGACACTCGCCGCTCCGCTTGAGGAGAGGGCGCGGGCAGATTGTGTTCGCCAATGACCTTGAGCCACGAGTAGTTTTCGCTGCGCGCGTTGAGATGGCGCTACGGTGAGGGGTGTCAGGGGCTCGCGCGGCGCTCCTTCTGAAATTCGCGCGCAAAGAAAGATGAAAGCTTTGTGTGCATGGCATTCTGTGATTTATAAACGCGTTGCCCTGTGCCTGTGAACCCTGTCAGCGCATTTGTTTTGCTGATTCGTGTATTGTGATTGAGTGCACGTGTACCTCGACGCTGTGTATGATGCCGAGTACCCTTTAGCGGCCTTGTCGCTGGCTGCGCCTCGAAATGGGCAAAAAATGTTTTATCCCGAATTGCAAGACTTCTACGGAGCGTGTGTCGCTTTTCAAGGCTCCGCGTGAACCAGAGCGCTTAGATAAGTGGCGACGGGCGATTCCGAGAGCAGACAGAGTTTTGGAGCCTACTGACCATGTGTGCGCGAAGCATTTCCCGGAAGAAGCGATCTCTGCGATATATCATGCAGAGTACAAGGGAAACGTCCTGTTCCACGCCCGAAAGAAACCTACGTTGACTTCGGATGCTGTGCCTAGCATTTTCCACGGCTGACCAAAATACCTGACCGTGCAGCCAAGAACCAGGAAGCCTCCTCGAAAACGGCAGGCTCTAGTGCCGACTTCTCGGAAGCGACGGGGGCCAAAAAGTTCAACTGCTACGGAAGTGCCTTACCTGACCGCTGAATGTACGCCACATTTATTGCACGTAGAGACAGCGACTGCACGGCATGGCGATGCTGAATCAACGGGCACGCAACGCAAGTGGCCGCGCTTCGACTTTTGCAGCGACGAGCCTCCTCCACGTGAAGAACGGGAGGCTTCTGAACACAACACTAATAGTGTGAGTGGCCTATGCGCCTCACGTCGTCATCAAGGCGGAAATGTAATTTCTTGTTTTAGATTCAGATGCCACTTTCTGAACTACCTCATCTATGCCTATTAGGACCAAGAAAAGTTAAATGTTGTAGAATAATCAGTGAACAGATAGTTTCGTGATACATTGGTTGAAACTTGTCTGACGAAGTTTTTTTTTTCGTTCAGTGTGCTAAGCAACCAGAACGCAACAGCGACATCCGCACGTAGACGCTCACACACACACAAACACACACGTGCGCGCGCAAGCACAGAAGCACTAACGCACACAAGTGCACACACAACGCACGCACATGCCCTCATACACGCAGCCACGCTCACACACACGCGTACGCATACACGAAATACACACACACGCACATACATGCACGCGCACGCACAAAAATGCATACACACGCACGCACACACGCAGGCATACATGCACGCGCACACACGAGCACGCACGCAATACACACGCGCACGCACATGCCCTCACACACGCGCACGCACACACGCAGGCACACACAATTGCGCGCGCGCACGCACACAAATGCATACACAGGCACGCACACAAATGCACACACGCACACGCACGCACACACACACGCACACACACGAGCACGCACGCACAAATGCACACGCACGCGCACGCACACACGCAGGCACACATGCACGCACACACACACACACGCTCACACACGAACACGCACGCACACACATGCACGCACACGCACACAAATGCATACACACGCACGCACACAAATGCCAGACGCACATGCACACAGACGCGCACACAAGTGCGCATATACACACGTTCACACACATGCGCGCTCGCACACACATGAGCACGCACGCACACTATCGCCTTTCTTATCGCTAGCGTGCCTTCACTCCTCGGTGTAGACTGCCACAAGGTAGGCCAAACCGCAAGCGACCTCGAGCTGCTATCCTTATTGCAACTACCTCGAATTTTCACTCGCGGCCAACGCTGCTTTTTTGCTCAGAACCAATGACGCCGACGCCGCCGACACCGGAATTTCAGCGAAACGAGCTCTTCTTTAACGCGGTCGCGTCAAAATGCGACCACTCTCCAGACACAAATACACAACACACACGCACGCACATGCACGCGCGTGAGGTTGTAAAAAACGATATCGCCATGTCTTGCCTTAAATCAGCCCTCACCAAGTCGTGTAAGCAAAAAATGAGTGATAGCTTTAACGCACAGGTTACGCGTCTTTTAGATGTAGGGTATCCTCGTGATGCAGTGGCCACGGTCGCTGAACGTTTAAAGAAGTCTATTGTGTTAAGTCCGAGCATGGTTGCAGAAAACGATAGGAAGAAACGTGTCGTAGGTATACCGTACATTCATTGCATATCTCATAGGCTAAAGAAAGTAGGAAGTAGATAAGGCGTTAATGTTGTTTTCACGGCTGCCAATAAGCTAGGTAAGATTTGTGCCGCTGTGCAGAGGAAGAATGAGCAAGTAAAAGACAAGAAGCGGACCGATATTTGTTTCGTAAAACACACCAACAAATTCACTGATTGCCGTACGAGTGTGGTGTATAAGGTCCCTTTCAGCTGCGGTCGCTTCTACGTAGGACAAACGGGCCGATGCATTAACCAGAGATTGTTGGAACATAAATCGCTAAGAGGAGGCTCACCTTCTAATCTATCTTTACATTGTCGAGATTGTAAGTGTACGCCAAAATTCGATGAATGCGCAGTGTTGTACCGGCACAGAAATGAAGAAACGCGCCTGATGATTGCAGCATGGCATATAGAGAATAGTGGTAGCGCATGCGTGAGCCAACCGTCGATTAACTTGCATAAAGATGAAATCAAATGCCTTAACAGTTATCTTCAACGTAGACCGCCACGCGTGCCGGATTGATAGGTTCGCTGTTGCATGGGCATGCGCAGATAAGTTTTCGTGCCCTCCTTCTTTTCAGCCGTTGTGCGTCTCTTCAGTTGTTAGTCGGCGTTTGTGGTGTCCTGACTTCTTTCTTGTGTCCTTGTTTGCACGCCCTGCCTTTTTAGAATGAATACTTACCAACTAGCTCAGCTCTCTGTTATTCTAAGCTCCAGACAAACGTTTGCTGCTGTCGGAACACTTATATGACAAGAATACTGTTGGGAAGTAATCTTCATATACAATTAGAAAATCACTTTCGTCACTACAGAATTTCAGTGTACTAATTTATTCACATCTATGTACATAAGTATATCGAGCGTAATAAACAAGCGAGGCTCCGCAGCAATAACCTACTACGCGTGGATCGGCGCCTTTCCCCAGTGAGCCCCCAGAGCCATAAATATTGAGCCCCCGTCTGTTAGCGCCACCTGTCGCAGCCAAAAAGAAACAGCCAAGGCGGCGAACACAATCTGGACGCGGCGCCGGCGGCAGAGTCATCACCTAACTTATTCTTTTCTTACACCGTGGCCTCTGGGTCCACCAAGTACATCCGTCACGGGTATGACGTTGATGAAATGGACGCCAACGGGTGAGAAATAAATAAAGAAACCAAGAAAAAGATACCCCGCTGGGAATCGAACCCACGACGTTGCGGCCGCGACAGCAAGCGCCCGACGCCCTACCCACGGAGAAAGAAGTATTTGAGGAGGAGAATCTCTCGGCCGCGGCAGCGCGCGAGGGCGGCGCGATAGCGTCACGGCGGAATGCGGTTGCGCCGAAGCACGACAGATGACGCTTTCGGCCTGTTGCCATCTTTTACATGCTCTTCTATGGACGCGACGCATAAAAATCGTGATAGCGCCTCGTACATTGTCAAATTTGTAAGATTTCTGTCTGTAACATCAATTGGTAGATATGGCAGATATTTTAGCTGCAGTTCCTAATCGATACTGGCAGAATTATAGGCCGTGCAGCGCTTGAAATGAACTGCTAGTAGTGGCCCCTGAGCAGACGACATCTGCCGCCGCATGCACGCGCCCCTCGCTCCTCGCTCGCATGTTGTGCGCGCGCATGCATAGGTGGCCTTGGGAGGGAAAGTTCCCTTCGAGATTTGCCTGTTTCTTTCTCTTTAGCCCTCTCAGTGGCTCTCGCGCGTTGCACCGACGGCGCCGACTCCTCGATGTTTGCGCGCGCTTTTCACGCCGCGACAAAGGAGAGTGCTTTGCAGATTTCGACCAGTGCTTCTTCACGATGGGGCGGAAATGCTCCGTGCCGAACTGCAGCAGTGGGTACGCGTCCTGCAAGGAGAAGGTAATTACCTTCGAAGTTCCTAGTGACCCAGTGAGGTTGGAAGCGTGGGCTCGCGCCATACCAAGAAAAGACCGACAGCTGACGCCTCGTGACTACGTTTGCGAGAAGCACTTCTCGGACAGTGACATAGACAGGCGGCGCTATTATGGCGAACTTGGTGGCGAAGCTCTCCTTACCGAAACGGCCAGTGTTGTTACGAGACGCCGTGCCTTCAATCTTTCCGCGCGCTGTCCCAGATACTTGTCTGCTGTTCTCAAAAAAAAGACAATGTGAAATTTCAACCACCTGAGGTTTTGTAACGTGCACCTAAATGTAAGCACACGGGCCTTTAGCATTTCGCCTCCAACTAAATGCGGCCACCGCAACAACCTAAATCTGAATTGATGGCATATAGGGTAAGTGCCATCATTCATTGAAATAAGTTACACCTAACTCATTGAGTTCACGTTATCAAAAATTATAGATTTCACGTTGTACAAAATATATCACGCTGGTAATTTTCCTGTATGTGACGTCATTTTTCTCGTTAATTTACCGAAAAAACTTGGAGTGCGCTTGAGCTTCGCCTTTAAGAGTAGAACGCGATAGCGTAATCGGGCCCCGTGCGCATCGCCTTCTCAATTGCTAGCCTCACCGACACGGACGCCGTTACCGGTATTTCTGCGAAACGGGCTCTTTAACGCTGTCGCGTTAAATATGGAGCCGGCGAGGACGCACAAAAACACATCCATTCGGGCGTGAAGCGCGAACGGCGAATCGGCGACGAATGGCCTTGAACCGACGAGCTTCGTCGGAGAGCTCGGTGAGAGGGACGCGCGCATTTTTGCTTCTCCGCTAGCGGACTTTCACGACAGAGGGCGCGTGAGCGCTGTGCCCGATTTCGTGACTTTATTAGGACGCCCGAGCGAGCGCAGTTTTGCCTCCTCAAGAATTCTTGCTCCGTGGCCCTACCGTCTAAGCTAACTCGGGAGAAGCTGGACATGGCGCGAACGCGCCTTATATCTTTCACACATTCTCTTTCGCGGCGGGCGGAGCGGGGCGGTGCCGCCGTCTGTGAGATGTGAAAGGAAGTAATGCTTCGCGATCGACACTTACTAGCGCTTATTCCGAGGTTGCAGGCGATATCGGAGGTCATGGTTAAAGCATCTCGATGAGGTAGACTGGCCGCGCTGGCGTCGCCGAGGCACCCTTGACGCAGTTACGTTCTTTGCCTTTGGCTTCGTGTTAGCGTGCGTCGACTAATCGGAGTAGTGCCGCTTCCACGTGCACCAACGGGATTTCTCCGCCGCCGACCGCTTCAATTGCGAGAGCACCGACTAACAAAATTGCTGCAATACGCGTTGCAGAAAGGACGCGATTTCGACGGGCGAATGTCGTGCCTTGGTGGAGCGAGAGCAGCGCTTCCGAGACAGAGGCCAGCGGGACGCACGCGTTTGCGGCGGCTACGAACCTCTACCTCCCGTGTTGCTGAAACGCAGTGTGTGTTATGTATGCATGAGCACAGGCGTCGGCTACCCATTACTAGAAAGCGCACACCGTGCCGTTTCTCTCCTTAATTGACGACGCTTTGAAGAAGTGCATATCGGGTACCAGTGTTGATTATGAGCTTGTCGGTATCATCCTTACGCGGGATTCACGATTCGCTGTGTCCAAATATATGTTCACACCGTCAGCTACCACAACGGTTTAACCATGGTCATGGGCGTTAGTCGTCGCGATAGAGACATGCTGTCAACATGGCTGCATCCACGTCAAACGTTGCTATAGGGGCCAAACACGAATAGACATTGTACAAGCTCTCATATTCGCAATGCCCATAGACTGTCGCGCCGCCAAGCGGAATTCAGGAGCGTCCTCTCGAGGAGGGTTAGTAGACGACAAAATTGCAGCACTACGCAGTCGCTCCCTTATTCGGCTGTGCTAACCTCAGTGTTAACGCGTTGGCAAGGAAGGAATACTACGACTTGGCATGTTCCCTGCATCAGTGAACAAACCGGGCCCTCCGTGACACGAGAAATCTGATTCGTTCTTGCGAGGCGCGAAGTTTTCGTGAAAATACGTGACGACTCGCGCTTTCATTGCTACCCCACAGCGTACACATACTATCAGCTTCGCGAGGCTTTTCTGTAGCCACGTAGGTTAGTTAAATGTTATCGTCTGACATATTCAGTTGAAGCTCACCCTGTTTTACTTGTATATAGCATTGGTCAGTGTTTCTTGTAGTGCATGAATCCCATAACACTGTACGCGGGAGGTCGCGCAGGCTCGCGATGTGCTCTTGTAAAACTGAGCGATCTCAAGTTGTCGATACATTAAAATATGCCTCTATCCTTTGTCAGCAAAGCGCTCTTACTAATCGTGCGAGCGACGTTTCAATCATTCGAGGACGCGTCTGCTCCACGCCTTTCGTGGAGCGAACGCTTTCCACACCATTCCACACCGTCCTTCGCCAGTGTGTTGGTTTCATAGCCAGCGCTGCGCCGCTTGTTTTTGTACGTTTGTTGATAGGTGGCAGCACACTGCAAGCGATTTGCTCGTTGACCGATCTGAGTATAGTGTACTAGAATACTATAGATCTGAGAGCGAAATGTTCTCCGTGCCCAGACGTCTCTGTAATTGTAAACGTGGTGACGCGGAGTGGTCGAAGTTGTTCGGCGGAGGAAATTCTTCCGATTGCTTTCAGCAGTGATGTTGAAAGAAACCATCTTGACGACGAGGATTTTCACTGGACGTAGAAGACTGTCAAGGCACCGAGAGTGACAGCGACGGTGAACGATCAGCTGCTAACTCACGAGGAGCGAATTGCACTTCACGTCCCCTCGTGCGTTAATGTTCTTTCACGCTCGTAAGTCACTTTGATTGTAGTTAATGTATAAGATCCTTGAGCGAGATCAAAATAAAAGCATAGTTCCTCTTGTGCGTTGCATGTATCAATTATTGTGGATATTATGGAGCGCCGCATGCCGCCAACACGCTCGAGCTCGACCAGAGAAGCGAAATGGTTAGAGCGATAGAACGTGCAGTCACAGCCACAATCCACGCCTCTCGGCTAACTTCTTCGACGTTGCGAAAAGGATACGTGTGCATTCTTTTCGGCATTCATGTTTCGATCGTGCTGATCGAGCCTGCAACATACGAGTGAAGTGAATTGCACACGGCTAGAGTTTCAGCATGGCTGTGGCACAAGCGTTACTGAATGGGAAGTTGAATGCTTGTGTTCCGTTGAAGACGTAACTCCGCGTTCCCGACTGCACAAGTAATGACGACGGCGTATTATGTTTGCAAACCATCACCACGTTAAACGTGCGGTCCCGTGCAGCAGCGATAGCGCTACTCGCTGGCGGCCTACTACTGCGGCAAATCCGTAAGGCAGGCTCGGTACAACGTATCTATAAACGTTGGCTCGGTACGTACTACCGCGGAGTGCCGTTCTGCTCATACGTCAATTTTAGTTCATGCAGTTTTATGTAGCACGCACAGGATTTCGCAAAGCATCGTTATGCACGCTAACGGAGCTGATATATAACATTTCACGCCACAGCAAATAATTAGGTGGCGACTACCTAGCACTTTCCATGGTTTGGGAAAGTAGTTTAGTCTCATATCCAATTCAGCGCAGCTCATGACTTCATCCGGTGAAAGTGGCACGGGCCGTACGTCCGCACGTACTATCTGTTCCTGTGCTAACAAACGGGTTGACCCTCCTCCTGGCGCCATCTTGAAAAGCACGGCGCGCCACCTATAGTTCGTGGGCATTGCGAATAAGCACTGCTTCTGTGAAGACACTTTTCACTTTCGTGTTATACAGATTCCTATGACGGAGGGATCAGCCATGTTTTTTTTTCTTTCGCCTTGACTCTGGCTGGTGCTGTGGGCTTTTGGTGTCGCCTCTCTCTGACTCTAGGACGCTTGCGTTGACGGCTTGACGAAGTGCCAGGCTATGGGGCATCTGCTGGCGAAAACGGTCGTTTCGGCTTGGCTGTTGTTGAAATGCTGCCGATGGGTGATCTGCGACTCGAACAATAAGTTAGCCCCTCTCTTACTCTCCAAGAGCAAGCGCGTGCTCGCTCTGGAAGGCTGCATGCTAGATATCAGAGGAGCGTCCCGTCCGATATCACGCATAATAAAGCCCCTACGAACCGGACAGAGTTACTTCTGCCGAGATCGCAAGTTGTAACGTCGCACTGAGCTCGTACGTCGAGCCGTGCCTTCGGATGCCACTGCCTGCGGGCGCGGGAAGCATTTCCCTCTGGCCACTCGTTCCCTCTGTCGTAGTAGGGTTTGAGATCACAGACATGCACCGGTCCGCCAATCGGTCTTAGCGTTAAGTCCGTTAGCTTGTACATGAGAGAAGAGACAGTCTCTCCTACCCGGTACGGTCCTATCCAGAGAAGGTGTCAGAGAAGCTGAGAATTTCTTACTGGCATCGCTTAGGTCACGATTGCGCTTCAACACCAGGTCGCCCACCTTGTACTGAACGTCCCGATGAGAGCGGTCGTATGACCGCTTCATCGTATGACCGCGCTTTCTGCTCCCCACGAGCAGTGCTCAGGTTCCGTCGCGCTTTGCACAAGCCTCCGTCACCTTCGCGTGCAGCCCAGCTGCATAATCAGCGCGTGCCGACGAAGCAGCCAGTTCCGTGCTGCGTTCCTGTAGAGTATATTCTACGGGATTCAGCAGCTCTCTCCCAAAATTGAGAGTGGTGGGGGTAAAGCCAGTCGAGCGGTTCACGGTCGTCCTCAGAGCAAATCCGATTTCAGGGACGCAATTGTCCCAGTCCTTGTGCGTCCCCGCAAAAGCAACAAGCATGTGCTTGATGTTGCGGTTTACACGTTCGGTTCAATTTGCCTGGGCGTGGTACGTGGTTCTCTTGTGCTTAATGCCCAGGGCTGCACAAGAGTCCACAAAAATTTTGGCGGTGAAATAGGACGCATTGTCCGTAATTAACTGCTTTGGATAGCCGAATCTCGTGAACACTTCGATGAACTTTTCCATGATAATGCGTGCCGTCAGCCTTCGTAGGGGGAAAGTCGAACTACAGCAATAAACTGATAGCGGCGAACAAAGCGTCGACCGTCGATCAACTGACAAGCGGTGAAGCGCGTCGGGCTTTAAACATGTGCCGTAGAATATTCCAGCGTTATCGCTGGCTGTCGCGCAAAATCTACAATAAGCTCGAGTGTGCGCGTCTTGCGCGCAATCTTAACAAAACGATCTACAATGATCGCGAAGCTTCTCGAACAATAAGGCGCGGTTCGCGCTGAGCGTTGCTAACAGTCTTTGTGGGCGAAAACCGAATACAGAAAAAGTGACAAGAAACGCACGTGGCAATGCCCCCCTCTGAAAAAGCATCGTCCCGATGCTCAAAACAGAACACGGGGGGGGGGGGGGGCGATACGTACAACAATAAATAACAAGAATAAAGCAAGAAAGTACAATAAACAATAAGCGAAAGTACAGTCCTCAGATTCACTAACGCGCGTAATATTGCTTGATGCGCACGACATGAACGACTTCAGGTCGCGCTGGCGCCGCTGAGAGTTCGTAATGCCGTCAGGGACAACCTCGTAGTCGAGTGCGCCGAGGCGTCGAAGTATCCTGTACGGTCCGAAGTATCGTCGAAGAAGCTTCTCACTAAGTCGCCGTCGGCGTATTCGCAATGCCCACGGACTATAGGTGGCGCGCCGTGCTTTTCAAGATGGCGCCAGGAGGAGGGTCAACCCGTTTGTTAGCATAGGAACAGATAGGACGTGCGGACGTACGGCCCGTGCCACTTTCACCGGATGAAGTCATGAGCTGCGCTGAATTGGATATGAGACTAAAATACTTTCCCAAACCATGGAAAGTGCAAAGTACCCCCCACCTAATTATTTGCTGCGGTGTGAAAGGTTATATTTCAGCTCCGTTACCGTGCATAACGATGCTTTGCGAAATCCTGTGCGTGCTACATAAAACTGCATGAACTAAAATTAACGTATGAGCTTAACGGCACACCGACGTAGTACGTACCGAGCCTGCCTGACGAATTTGCCGCAGTAGTAGGCCGCCAGCGAGTAGCGTCATCGCTGCAGCACGGGACCGCACGTTTAACGTGGTTATGGTTTGCAAACATAATACGCCGTCGTCATTACTTGCGCAGTCGGGAACGCGGTATTACGTCTTCAACGGAACACGAGCATTTAACATCCCATTAAGTAGCGCTTGTGTCACAGCCATGCTGAGACTCTAGCCGTGTGCAATTCACTTCACTCGCATGTTGCAGATTCGATCAGCCCGATCCAAACATGAATATCGAAAAGAATGCACACGTATGCTTTTCGCAACGTCGAAGAAGTTAGCCGAGAGGCGTAGATTGTGGCCGTGACTGCACGTTCCATCGCTCTAACCATTTCGCTTCGCTGGTCGAGCCCGAGCGTGTTGGCGATGCGGCGCTCCATAATATCCAAAATAATTGTGATACATGCAATGCACAAGAGGAACTATGCTTTTATTCTGATCTCGCTCAAGGATATTATACGTTAAATACAATCAAAGTGACTTACGAGCGTGAAAGAACATTAACGCACGAGGGGACATGAAGTGCAACTCGCTCCTCGTGAGTTCAGCTGATCGTTCATCGTCGCTGTCACAGCTGTCACTCTCGGTGCTTTCACAGTCTTCAATGTCCAGTGAAAAATCCTCGTCGTCAAGATGGTTTATTCGAATTTGTAGGCGCAAAGAAGACACGGACGAGAAGGGAGACACACACACAGGGCGCCACTGCCAACAATGACAATGGCAGTGGCGCCCTGTGTGTGTGTCTCCCTTCTCGTCCGTGTCTTCTTTGCGCCTACAAATTCGAATCATGCATTACCAACACGCCCAGTTGCTCACCCTCACAAGATGGTTTCTTTCAACATCACTGCTGAAAGCAATCCGAAGAAATTCCTCCGCCGAACGACTGCGACCACTCCGCGTCACCACGTTTACAATTAGAGATACGTCTGGGCGCGAAGAACATTATGCTCTCGGATCGGTCAACGAGCAGATCGCTTGCAGTGTGCTGCCACCTATCAACAAACGTACAAAAACAAACGGCGCAGCGCTGGCTATGAAACCAACACCAACACACTGGCGAAGGACGGTGTGGAAAGCGTTCGCTCCACGAAAGGCGTGGAGCAGACGCGTCCACGAATGATTGAAACGTCGCTCGCACGATTAGTAACAGCGCTTTGCTGACAAAGGATAGAGGCCCTATTTTGATGTATCGACAACTTGAGATCGCTGAGTTTTACAAGAGCACATCGCGAGCCCGCGCGACCTCCCGCGTAGTGTTATGGGATTCATGCTCTACAAGAAACACTGACCAATGCTATATACAAGTAAAACAGGGTGAGATTCAACTGAATATGTCAGACGATAACATTTAACTAACCTACGTGGCTACAGAAAGCCTCGCGAAGCTGATAGTATGCGTACGCTGTGGGCTAGCATTGAAAGCGCAAGTTGCCACGTATTTTCACGAAAACTTCGCGTCTCGCAAGAACGAATCAGATTTCTCATGTCACAGAGGGCCCGGTTTGTTCACTGATGCAGGGAACATGCAAAGTCGTAGTGTTCCTTCCTCTGCCAATGCGTTAACACTGAGGTTAGCACAGCCGAACAAGGGAGAGACTGCGTAGTGCTGCCATTTTATCGTCTACTAACCCTCCTCGAGAGGACGCTCCTGAATTCCGCTTGGCGGCGCGACAGTCTATGGGCATTGCGAATTGGCGTCCATACCCATACACGGCCACCGGATTGGTATTCCATGTGGCGTCGTCGAAGGTTGTAGCGGCGGCTGTCAGTCGTCTGCTGGTTCTTGATCCGTAGGCGGGGGAGCTGTCGTGCTTCTTCGGCGCGCTGTAGGTAGGTGGTCACGTCGATGTTTTCCCCGTCGGTCACGTTTGGTAACATGGCGTCGAGCGTCGTTGCCGGGCTCCGTCCGTAGACCAACTTGTATGGCATCATCTGTGTCGTTTCTTGTACGGCGGTGTTGTACGCGAAGGTCACGTGCGGAAGGATGGCGTCTCATGTCTTGTGTTCGACGTCGACGTGCATGGCCAGCATGTCGGCGATGGTCTTATTTAGACGCTCGGTGAGGCCATTGGTCTGCGGGTGGTAGGCGGTGGTGCGGCTGTGGCTCGTCTCGCTGTATTTGAAGATCGCCTGAGTTAGGTCCGCAGTAAATGCGGTACCTGTCTGTGATGAGGACTTCTGGGGCGCCATGACACAAGACGACGTGCTCCACGAAGAACCTGGCTACTTCGGCGGCACTGTCTTTGGGCAAGGCCTTTGTCTCGGCGTAGCGGGTGAGGTAGTCAGTTGCCACGACGATCCACTTGTTTCCGGTATTGGACGTCGGGAACGGCCCCAGTAAGTCCATCCCGATTTGCTGGAACGGCCGTCGAGGTGGCTCGATAGGCTGGAGAAGTCCGGCTAGCCTAGTGGGCGGTGTCTTGCGTCGCTGACAGACCCGGCAGGTCTTTACGTAACGGGTGACGTCGGCGGAAAGGCGCGGCCGGTAGTACTTCTCCTGTATTCTTGCTAGCGTGCGAGAAACACCAAGGTGTCCAGACGTCGGGGCGTCCTGCAGAGCCTCGAGGACCTCTGGCCGCAATGTCGAGGGTACCACAAGAAGGCAATCGGCTTGAAGCGGTGAGAAGTTCTTCTTTAGGAGAACACCGTTGCGCAAGAAAAACGACGTAAGTCCCCGCGTGAATACCTTCGGAACAACGGTGGTCCTGCCCTCGAGGTATTCCACAAGGCTCCTGAGTTCTGGGTCCGCTCGCTGTCGTTCGGCGAAGTCGTCGGCACCTCACCTATGGTTCCCAAGAAGCAGTCGTCCTCCTTGTCGTCCTGCGGCGGTGGGTCGAAGGGGGCGCGAGACAGGCATTCAGCGTCGGAATGTTTTCTTCCGGACTTGTAAACTGCGGTAATGTCGAATTCTTGAAGTCGTAGGCTCCACCGTGCGAGCCGACCTGAAGGGTCCTTCAAGTTAGCTAGCCAACACAATGCGTGGTGGTCGCTCACAACTTTGAAGACCCTGCCGTAGAGGTAGGGGCGAAACTTGGATGTAGCCCAGATGATCGCTAGGCACTCCTTTTCTGTTGTGGAATAGTTCGTTTCTGCCTTTGATAGAGACCGGCTAGCATAACTGATGGATTTCCGTGCGTGGTGGATTTCCGTACCGGCGTATTCATCGAAATGCGCTAGTATCGGAGCCATCTGAAGGCGTCATTTCAGCTCTTCAAATGCTTCGATTTGCGCCGTTTCCCACTTGAATGGCACGTCGGTCTTTGTGAGGTGAGTTAGCGGCTCGGCGATTCGTGAAAATTTCTTGACGAAGCGCCTGTAGTAGGCGCACAAGCCGAGAAAACGGCGCACGGCTTTCGTGTCGATGTGTGGCGGGAAGGCAGAGATGGCAGCTGTTTTCCGCGGGTCTGGGCGAACACCATCCCTGCTGATAACGTGACCCAAAAACAAGAGCTCCTCGTACGTGAATCGGCACTTTTCAGGCTTCAAGGTGAGGCCGGAGGTCTTGATTGCTTCAAGTACAGCTTCAAGGCGCCGGAGGTGTTCGTTGAAGCTTGAGGCAAACACAACGACGTCGTCCCAGTACACGAGGCACGTCTGCCACTTCAAGCCAGCTAGCACTGTGTCCATAACACGTTGGAATGTCGCAGGTGCCGAACAAAGACCGAAGCACATGACCTTGAACTCGAACAGGCCGTCTGGTGTTATAAATGCCCTCTTTTTCTCGGTCTCTCTCGTCGACTTCGATTTGCCAGTAGCCGGTCTTGAGGTCCATCGACGAAAAGTACTTTGCGTTGTGGAGTCGATACAGGGTGTCGTCTATCCGTGGAAGAGGGTACACGTCCTTCTTCGTGATTTTGTTCAGGCGACGATAATCGACGCAGAAACGTAGGGTTCCATCCTTCTTCCTCACTAACACTACGGGAGACGCCCACGGACTCTTGGACGGCTGGATGATGTCGTCGCGTAGTATTTCGTCGACTTGTTTCTTAACGGCGTCCCTTTCTCGCGTCGAAACCCGGTAGAGACTCTGACGGAGTGGTCGAGCATTTTCTTCCGTTATGATACGGTGTTTAGCAAGGGGCGTTTGCGGGACCCGTGATGACGACGAGAAACAGTCCTTGTATTTCTTCAGAAGGCATCGGAGCTGTTGCTGTTGGTAGGCGGGAAGGCTTGGGTTTACGTCGAAGGATGGCTCAGGCATTGCGGTTGTCGTTGTAGCTTTGTCAGAATCTTAAAAGGCAAACACATCGCTGACAGCCAAGATTTCTTCGATGTACGCAATTGCCGTGCCCCTGCTCAGATGTCTGTATTCTTGGCTGAAATTCGTTAGCATCACGCTTCCTTTTCCTACATACAGCCAAGCAATGCCTCTTGCGACGCAAATATCACGGTCTAGCATTAAACGCTGATCTTACGAGAACGGATAACTGGGCTAGTTTGTGGGAACTATGTGGGATAACTGTGGGATAACTGGCTAGTTTGTGGCTAGTTTGAAGTTGGCGCTTGTCCTGTGCACTTATTCTTCGCTTGTGTCCGTGTCTCTTTGCGCTACCTGCCTTAACATGAAAACGCTGATCGCTCTCGATGACACCTTCGATGCATTCAGCCGTTTCGGTGCCGACGGGAATTATGATGCTGGATCTAGGAGGAATGGTGACTTGATCCTCGAGCACGTTCAGGGCGTGTTGACATGGGTTCGTGTCCGGTGGTGTCGCTTTCTCCGTCGATAGAGTTATCGACTTGGTTCTTAGGTAGATGACGGCGCCGTGATGGTTTAAGAAGTCCATGCCAAGTATGACACCCCTCGAGCAATGTTGCAAGATTACGAAGCTCGCAGCATAAGTGCGATTATTAATGGTGAATCTCGCTGTGCAGACTCCGGACGGCGTTATTCGATGGCCTCCAGCGGTCCGGATATCGGGGCCTTCCCAAACAGTCCTAACTTTCTTCAACGTTGCGGCGAACGGCCAACTGATGACGGAATAGTCGGCTCCAGTATCGACGAGAGCGGTGACGTTGTGGCCGTCGATCAGAACGTCGAGGTCGCTGGTTCGTCGTCTTGCGTTGCGGTTAGGTCGTGGCGTCGGATCACGGCTGCGTCGGTTTGTTCCGCTGCTTCTATGTCGCGTCGTCAGATCTTCGGTGCTCGAGGTTTCGTCGTCAGGAGTCTGTCTGGTTCGCGTCGTGTTCTGAATGTTTCGCCGCGGCGTCGTCGTCGTCGTCGTCGGCAAGAATTTTCGGTAGTTCGTCGTACAGCAACCGCACCTCCATCGGTTGCTGCCCTTAGTTTTCCGGATATGGGCTCGGGGAAGGGCCCCGGTTAGGGCCTCTGTACATCTGTCCTCGCTGAGGGCAACGGTAGCGCCCAGGCGACGGCGGACGCGCGGTACGTCGAGGTGCCCATTCAGTGGTGGCCAAGTAGTCGGCGATGTCGCGTGGCAGCTCACCACGCTGTGGGGACGGTGAGTTGACGGCAAAGCCACGCAGGCCGATCTGACGGTACTGGCAGCGGCGGTATGTGTGGCCGGCTTCCCCGCAGTGATAGCAGAGCGGTCGGTTGTCAGGGGCACGCCAAACGTCGGTCTTTCGGGGTGCGCAGCGTTGTCCGGTCGGCGGGCGGTATGGCGTCGGTGGTGGTGGCGGCGGTGCCTGGCGTCGGAACTGCTGCGGCGGCACGGCGTCTTGACGCGGGCGAGGAGGAGTGTTGCGGCGGACTGCAGCGGCGTAGCTGATCCCTTGTGGCTCAGGCTGCACTAGTTGAGGTGCTCCCAGGGATTGCTGTATTTGCTGGCGTACGACGGCAGTAATCGAGTGTACTTGAGGCTGCGCGGACGGCAACAGTTTTCGCAGCTCCTCCCGCACGATCGCTCTGATCGTGTCTTGCAGGTCGTCGGATTGCAGCACTTGAACCTCCCCGTAGGTCGTCATGGGAATCCGGCGCTTGTACTGCCTCGTAGGCATTTCAGGCGCCTTTTCGATCGTTGTGGCTTCCGAGACGAATTCCGCGACCGTCTTAGGTGGGTTACGAACAAGGCCGGCAAAGAGTTCCTGCTTGACTCCTCGCATTAGGAAGCGGATCTCCTTCTCCTCGGACATAGCGGGGTCAGCATGGCGAAAAAGGCGGACCATGTCTTCAGTGTACATGCCGATGGTCTCGTTCGGCAGCTGTACACGAGCCTGTAGCAGAGTTTCGGCTCTTTCCTACCGGACGACACTCGTGAAAATGTTGAGGAAAGCGGCACGAAAAAGGTCCCAGATTGTGAGCGTGGCCTCTCGGTTCTCCAACCATTTTCGAGCGGCGTCTTCCAAGGCGAAGTACACGTGCCGAAGCTTCTCGGGATCAGTCCAGTTGTTGAAAATAGTGACGCGGTCGTACCTTTCAAGCCAACTTTCCGGGTCTTCCAGCGGTGACCCACGGAAGGTAGGTGGGTCCCTCGATTGATGCATCACGATCGCGGGCGGTGGCGCAGTGTCTGTCATTGTTGCCGCAGTCGTGGTCCCGGCCTTTGTGTTCCGAGTCTTGTCGGGTAGAGGCCCGTACTCCGGTGCTAGGCCTTGTTGCCTACGGCTAGCTCGCTGGTCGTGGTTGGCGCGATGTCTTCTCCGCGCTGTGGGCTGGGTTCACGGCTTGACGGGGGCGTCCGGAACATGAACGAACAGCACCTCCACCAGATGTCACGTGGTCGTGACGTCGACGAAGGCAGCAGTCAGCACGTCCGAGATGAAACTCTTTATTAGGCCGAACTTGTGGCCGGGAAACTGAAAGTCGAACTACAGCAATAAACTGATAGCGGCGAACAAAGCGTCGACCGTCGATGAACTGACAAGCGGTGAAGCGCGTCGGCCTTTAAACATGTGCCGTAGAATATTCCAGCGTTATCGCAGGCTGTAGCACAAAATCTAGAATAAGCTCGAGTGTGCGCGTCTTGCGCGCAATCTTGACAAAACGATCTACAATGATCGCGAAGCTTCTCGAACAATAACTCGCGGTTCGCGCTGCGCGTTGCTGACTGTCTGTGGGCGAAAACCGAATACAGAAAAAGTGATAATAAGAAACGCACGTGGCAATATAAACATGCACCGTGATGATTGTGTCAGCACTACGTCCATTTCATTACTACAGAAGGAACGCGAATTCCTGTCACTCTGGCGGTAGATTCTTGGCCGTTATGTAGGCCAATCTGTGCTTTTGCTTTTTTAATGTTTTGGGTTTTGGCTTCATGGTTTTACGTGGTCAGCGCATGCGCCGTGGTCCTTCTGGGAGGTGGTGTCAGCTAATAAAGCACAGTTGCTAGTCCAGTCGTTGTGTGTGTCACTTATTCCCCTTATCCGGCGTCTTTTAGACTGGTTTTTGCCTCAGCGTCATTTACCAACTGACCCAGAGTTCGACGTTATTGAATGCTAGGAAGCGGATATGCATCCTTGCGTGTTACCTCGTTCAGGCGACGGGAGTCAACACAAAGGCGGGTTGTCCCATCCTTTTTCGGTGCCAGCACCACGGGAAAACCCCACGGGCTCTCTGATCTTTCGACAACGCCTGTATCGAGCAGTTCGTCCAGAGCGCTGTCTAATGGTTTCGTCTTAGCCAAACTTACCGGCCGAGGATTGCATTTCCAAAAAGAAGCATCGGTCTCAATTTCGTGCCTCACTAGCGCAGTGTAATATGTACGAGTGACTTTTTCGGGCAATTGTTGGGACGGTCTGCGCGCGAAGCATCATCGAACGTAATTGTCTCTGACGCTTTTTGAAAGGAAACGAAAGACGGAATGTCCAACGAGACGGAATGTCCAACAGTGGACATTCAGGCTCGTCGGACATTTCGTCTCGTTGGACATTCCGTCTCGATTGGACATTCCGTCTCGTTGGACATTCGGTCTCGGTCGGAAAATTAAAATGAGTCGCCCGTCGAAGGAACCGAAATTGTACGTAATAGATTACATGTAATCCGGCAAAGTAGCCACAATATTGTGGGCAACGAGTTTGCATACTTTGCTTCACCAGCCTTCTGTTGAGCGCTCTATTTTAGCATTTATTTAGTGGTGCCACCCTTTTCGTCGGTGGGATCTAAACGCACACTTTCAAATTACGCGTCTGAGGCTCTAAAAATTGAGCTACAAGGAGGGCGCTCCCTCGTCCACACCGTTGGGTATTTATGTGCGTTTCATCCCTAGGAGTGTTAGCCAGCGCAACTCGTAGCCGTAGTTGTAAGGCTGCGAGTTTGGATCCCACTGACGGAAAGGGTGTTCTTACGTCCATTTTATTGCTTTCAATTTGGGTTATAGTATCATTACGGTAGAGTTACAGACAACAAATAATGTTCCTATGCTTCGCTTTTGTTTGACATATTGGCTGTTGGTTTTTTTAACAAAGAATGGAGCCCCTCGAACAATTCCCCTTTTTCGCACTTTCATAGCGAGGGCTTCGTTCCGGCAGACGTGATGCAGCATGTGAGGGTTTATTGGCGAGCTGCCGCCGCCTCGTGTAAAGATCACGTGCCTCGTGACGCCCTCTGGCAAAAAGTGTTTCACACTCGCCGCCTTGGCTACGAGTAGCGCTGGGTGACACTCCCAGGGACTAAACGCACACAAACTATGTAATCAAACGAAATAAAATAACATGAAATATACATCTGAAAACTAAATATAGGAAAGAAAAAGAAATGAAACAAAAGTTGAAGTTATGATAAATGCAGTAAAGAAAATTAATAAGGGAACAAGAACCCGATGCTGGCTTTCCTGTCTCAACCCTATCGTCCATTTCGCTGAGGTTGCTAAAATTATTAAAACTGTCCGCCTCTCGAACGGGTCAGCGCACCAACGCCACCAAAAAGCTAAAGAATGTTGTCGTGATACCATATGTGCATGGGCTCTCGCATAGGCTCGAAAAGATTGCTAAGGGCTATGACGTAAATGTTGTTTTTTCTGCTCGTGGTAAGGTTGGAAAAGCATGTACCGCGATAGACAGGAAGAAGAATGGCCAGTCACGAGAAATTTGTGCTCCGTCAATCATCGCACCCGTTCTGTATCATGTGCATGTGGTCACAATATTAATGAGAACTAACAGACAGCAATGCCTTGGCATTGCTGTCTGTTAGTTTTCATTAATATTGTGTCTAACAAAAACGAGCCCTTAAAAGTAATCTTTCCTATGTGCATGTGGTGTAGTGTATGACATCCGGCTAACTTGTGGAAAGAAATATATTGGACAGACGGGTGCCTGCCTTAACGAGCGACTACGCCAGCACAATAACACTTTAAAGGGGACGCCTACTTCACATTTGTCTGCTCATTGTCGTTCTTTTGGCTGTAAACCGTTGTTTAATCGCACGCATGTCATCTTCAGGCACGTTGACCAAAGCTCTCGCGAAATCATAGAAGCTTTTCACGTTAGGTACAACCATGATGTTTGCATTTCCACCCCATCTATCTGTCTTCATGATTGCGAATTTAGCCTGCTTGAAAGAAGTGACAATTATCTGTAATGCGATGATGCGCGCGCAGTCGGATTACGTGTATTTATTCCTTCCTGCTCAATAAACCCAACAGCTGTTAGTCAGCGCCTGTCCTGTGTAGTCCCCCTTCTCGTATCTTCGTCTTTTTGCGCTGTTTAAACAATGAAGAATACGATGCCCGGCGCCACAGTGAACATTTACAAAACCATACCCAGGAATTCGGGACATCGCTTCTAGTTCACCGTTTTTCACACCACGTGGCGTACGGACCTTCACCGTTCAAAATTCGCGCGATGACGCTTGCCGTAATCGCGCGGATTGAGAAAACAACAATACATAAAAAAAAGCACGACGACGATATGCGCTACAATCAGCGAGCGCGAACCTCAGTCGCCGAGTGATAACCGCAGCGCATGCGACGAGCGGCCGGTTGGGCTGCTCGACTGGGAGTCAGCAGTTCTGTTGCACTGAAGGGTGCGCACATACAAGTCGCTTGGCTGGGCCCGTATTCTCAAACGATCGCAAAAGGCGATAGTATCGCGTTTGGTGACGTAGAATTTGATGCATTCAATAAGTGAAAAAAAGACTTGCCTGTGACGTCATTGTTGCAACTGGCCGTTGGTAGTACGAATGTCTCACAACACGGGAGTGAGCGCACTGTACGAGCGCAGAGCAACCCGAGTACGGCGTTTTCGAGCGTGTGCTGCTGCTTCCATAGAATAAAGAACCAGTTTAGAGAAGGGAAACTGTAGCCTTGACAACGGTACGAAAGATAAGCAGCGGTAGCGCATGGAACTACCGAAGGCACCCAAGAGATGGCGATGCGTAAACAGGAAGCGGAAAACAAAATTTATTGTTTGTTTAGGTAGAAAAAAGCAAATGGCTGCCCTTTTTTATTCCGTACCTGGTGCGTATGCGCATACGCGGGTGCCTCGGCTGGTTTTTTATTCTATCCTTTTTAAACAGAAGTGGACGAAAGAGGCCGGCACTCATTTTAAGGCTACGGAGGTCTCGTTATCTTTCGCCCGCTTGTTTTGAGCGCTTCGATGCGCCGAGCAGCATGCCAAAGCGCCCTTCGGAACGCAGTACCTGTGCGTACGAAGGTTACATGGAACCGAAAGGCATACATTGGCAACTGCGAGTAAGAACAATTCACGAGTGAGTAGAAGAAACGATAATCTTTATTGACACTGAGCAAGCGGTAAAAGGCCCTTGTTCAGACATCGTGAGCTCGTAAACGACTAGCCTTCGCGGTACTTCAAAGAGACAAAACAAATTAGATGACGTTTGTTGCCCGTTTCCACCGTCAGCTAGCGCTCACAATAACCAACTTGTATTGTAGGACAGGCGTAAAGCATCAGCATTTTTTTTGCTACAGTTTTTAGTACTTGCTTTCAACGAGTACGCTTGAAGACCCCCGGGTTTGTTGTTATTACAACGTATTGCGGTCAGGCTGAGAATACCAAGCAGGTTCACGCAAAGAAATCACATTATAGTGGATGCCTACAGAATGGCAGAAAACATGAGCATTTTAACAAGTGACACCGATGAAACAACCCATAAATGGGATATATGCAAGGCCTCAAAGAAGTGCAGAAATACAGAGAAGGGAGAAACGATTTTCTATACCGGTCATTCTCTTATTGTGACATCGCCGCTGAAAAGTAGGCTTCATCAACAGTCTGGCCAAGTCGTGCTCATGCCATCGCATAATGCACTCGTTCATTTGAGGCCACCAGACCTTGCAAGTACAAGTGAAATAGCAGCTTTTTCCACACGTGTTAGCATACAACTCAAAAGCGAGAACAGTGAAGTGTGATATGCTAACGAGCTCACAAAGCAGAAAGAAAAACGCTGAGCTTGAAAGTACGTGTACCTGCCATCGTCGAGGAACCTGTGGAAACTGACGCCTTCGCTGGTATCGCAGCTCCTGCGGCACCATACAGTAGCACACCGACTGCCCACCATAATTGCAATATGATTACATCGGTGAATTAAAAAACTTTCATGCGTATTTTAGACAACATTAACGATAGAATTCGCAAGAAAACGGGGAGCAACAAACCAGCTGCCAACCATCGGACGATAACTGCGCATATTCTGCGCGTTATCTGCGGCGCCCGAGACGCAGCGGCGCACTTTTTGCGCTTCGTCACTGGTCACAGCGACGGTTCGCTTGCTCGCTACCACGCGCTGGCCGTCAGCGGTGAGCGACAAGGCAGAGATGTTTTCAATCACTAAACAACAAATTTACTCATCATTCAAACATTACTTTCAGTTACACAAGAAAAAGCACTTTTATGCGGCAATGATAGCTGTATTTCTCTTAAATATTGCTTTTATTACGGCGCCTCTGGCGGATTTTTTGGCGTTGCCGAGGGCAGATTTGAACGGAGCCACTATGGTTTGTTTGTTAGCTGCGACGGGGTCGATTTTTTCGCCCCCCTTCGGCGATGGCTGGAACTTGAGACTTTCCGAGGCCTGCTGCTTCTACGCAGTGGCCAGGCTTGGCCGGCTTGACTGTGGCTACTTGACGTATAAGACGTGTTGAAAGTGCTTTCAACGTTTTTTTGTTTGATTATTTAATGCACAGTATAATATTTAAAGAATGCAACTTTGCGTGAAACGTATTTTCGTTGAGAGTTTAACACGGCGTGCTCGGAGAGTTCAGCTGTAACGTGCAGCCGCAGCGACATCGTCTCAAGATCTCAACATGTTGCCGGCTCGCGATAAGCCACGCGAGCAACGCACCGTTCATGCTCCTGGGACGTTCAAACCACGAAAAAACACGCGCTGGCAAAGAACGAGTGCTGATAACACCCCAAGGTAATGCTCGATGAAAGCTTCAGCGTAAAAAATGCTGCGTATATCCACTGAGGATTGAATACTAGAAGCTACCGCCTACGCCACTGAAATGCTAGACTTCACCACGAACCGACGGTTAACGGTGCCTTCGCTTATTGCAAATATGTCGAGAGCACCGTCGAGCACCATGACGCAAAATTGACGTTGGCGGAACTACCAGATGGCGCCCTAACTTTTCCGGTTTGCTCAATAGCCAATCAGCGCGCACCAAAGGCGATACTTTTGCGATTGTCGCCTTTTGGGAATACGGGCCCTGCCCTTCTTGTCATCCCCTGCCTCTTCAATATATTTCGTCCGATGATATTGTTGTTGGCTCCGACGGGTTTTTTATTAAAAGAAAGCAAGAACGCGTCCTTTAGCGCTGCTGTTTTTGTAATGTGAAAATCCAACTTCCAGAAAATAATGCAAGCTTGGAAGGCGGTGATGACGATCGCGGGTTTCCGAATGTGCAGAGTCTTGACGTCCCTAATTTTTTGTTAGCCTCAATTATTAAAATCAATATTTAGTACTATTATGTGAAGACGCCTGGCCGTGTTATATTCGCTGCCACGGACATTTTTCTTTTTCTGTCACAACATTATAGGCTAAATGCTCGAGGCCCGTGTACTGTGCGAGATCAGTGCACGTTAAAGAACACCAGATGGTCGAAATTTCCGGAGCCCTTCACTACGGCCTCTCTTATAATCATATAGGGATTTTGGGACGTAAAACCTCAGATATTATTATTAACGCTGGCCTTACCTTTGCCAAGGCGATGCAGGGAAAGAACTCTGCAAGCGGAGGTCTTTCCCTGCATCGCCTTGCGTATCGTAGGCAATGTGCCCTGTTTTGCTTACATGACGAGCCCCACCTTCTTTCTCTTTTTCTTCGCGGCGCCTTTAGAGTGACCGCATTGAGCGTCTCGCAGTGGGAGGTTAACTGAAGTCACGTGCTCTAATCAATGACGCTAAATGCAGTGTGCTGTAGTGCGCGACTCACATCTCGCAGGAAGTGTGGCCCCCTCTGAGATGCACGGACTACCTTTTCTTATTTTCATACTTGGTAGACACGATGTTCACCTACTAATCTACTGACCTAATTGGTCAGAAATCTTAGATGATGAAATTCTTCGGTTTCCTCGCATCCCTCATTGTCATCATCTCAATCATACAGTAATGTCAATAAACACTTCGCACCGTCAGAGGGTGCTAAGTAACTATAATTCATTAAGGCGAGTGCGTTGTATGGCTCGTGATTTTAAAAATCCGGCTTTCGGCGGCGCGAACACCATTGGTACCAAACTCGAGTGGGCCGATACCCGGAGGCTGTGCAACAACGCGTGAGGTGGAATATGCTTCAGGGTGAGGGTGGGACGACCAATGCAATTAACGAAGGATGTTGAATAAGTTTAATTAATGAATTTCTCTCCAGAGCATACGCTACTGTGGTCTCGTTAGCGTCAGCTAAAGGGGTTAAATTTTATTACAGCGCCACCGACATATTGTGTATCCGCCGTGGGAACGATTGGCAGATAAAGTGTGGCGCTGCTAAGCGCTAGGTCGCGGGTTCGATTGCCTACCATGGCGGCCGTATTTCAGTGGGTACGAAATGCAATAACACCCGCTACTTTGATGTATGTGCACGTTCAAGAACCCCAGCTGTTTAAGCCTACTACAGAATTCCCCACTGCGGCTTGCCTCATAATGGCAATGTGGTTATGACACGTAAAATCCCTAAATTAATTATTTACATAGGCCGCTCGGGGACAACAGAAATAATACGTGAAAAACAACCCTGTACACACACTTCATCATTAACGCGATAGTGTCACATACCGAGTTCTGCCTAAATTAATGTTGTGCATGTTCTATCATCTGCTTATTTTAATAATTCGCAAGCAGCCACGTGAATGCGCACGTGGACACTTCAGAATTACAGATGCTTTTGTCGCAGGATAAAAAAATTTCGGGGGGGGGTTCAACCCCCCCCCCCCCGAAATTTTTCTAGTTTGCATGGGTATATATACGCACACATACAAGCGCACGTACGAACATAAAAAAAGGATGATTGAACCCCCCCCCCCCCCCAAAAAAAAAAAAAAAATTCTGGCTAGGCTTCTGGTTGTGATATTCAAAGAGTATTCGAGAGAGTATAGTTGGCGTTTACTAAAATAAAGTATACCTTGAAGTATAAATTATACTGCAATAAAGTATAGATAGGCCGCGTGCGCGTCGCTCGCACCATATATGCACCAAACGATAAGCTTTTACCACCCTTCGTTGATACTAGCTGCGGTTGTTGCATTTTAGAAACGCTGGTTGTGCTTTCGCGTGTTGGCTAGCAGGTGAATGTATGCCGCAGATATGTATAGTCGTGAGCAAGATGACCTGCAACTCTGAAATTACCTTTTAAATAGGCCATAGCGGCTAAACGCAGCGAGCAAGCGCGAAAGTGTTCACGACACCAAATGCTGCAACCGAAATGTGCCTATGGCGATTTAGTAAGCCACGTTTACATTAGTACATTACAAGTATTCCTACACTAAACATTAATTCGGTGTTCGGCTCATATTGATGACAGCAGAACGTCCTAACGGCATCGGCACGCGGCACATATGCCGTTTAAGTGCTACGTCCGATATACATACATACGCTCGGCAATACCTACACTGACTGCGTTATTCTTTTCACATTTCATGCGTAGAGATGCATGCAGATGCGTTCGGATATGTGAATTGTTTTACGATGTAAGAATATTCAACGTGGTCTTTCCGTTTCGTGCTCCCATGGCGCCAACGAGCAGCGGGCGACCGAACGGCTGGCACACTCGATGTACACACTTTTCCCATGGTACTTCACGCTCCGCGGGGATTGCTTGAACAAGGTTTATGAGCAAGAATTTCCCAATGCATTCAACCTCTCTTTAGACTATCATCTAATGCATTACAATCATATCCCTTAACTAATTTTTACTATATATCTGCACTTATTTATTGTTTCCCTGTAACTATCAATTCAATTAATTACTCTTTAAATTGCAGAAGGGTATCTTGAAGGACCAGTTGGTACACCTGTACTGCGCTGAAAACAGAGCGAAAACGGGACGAAGGGTAACAAACAACACAAGCGCCATTCTTATGTTTTCTCAGCATTCGGGCCGTTTTCACGCAGTTTTCAACGCAGTAACATGTAGCAACTGGCCCTTCACCACAGCCTTCTGCAATATGTTTCTCCTTCATCAGGCTCTTTCGCACCCCGTGTTTTGCATAACTCATCAATGTGCCAGCGCTTGTGGTGTTTTAAATGCGAAGCATTTTTAGCGAAGATTTGACACTTTGAGCATGTCTATCTATCTATCTATCTATCTATCTATCTATCTATCTATCTATCTATCTATCTATCTATCTATCTATCTATCTATCTATCTATCTATCTATCTATCTATCTATCTATCTATCTATCTATCTATCTATCTATCTATCTATCTATCTATCTATCTATCTATCTATCTATCTATCTATCTATCTATCTATCTATCTATCTATCTATCTATCTATCTATCTATCTATCTATCTATCTATCTATCTAGCCGCCTACGTCTTGGTGCTCTCTTGATCGCCTCCTTAACTTTGTGTAGACCAAAATTGGCAGGGGAGGGTAAGAGGATTTGACGAATGTGACTGTCGGGTCCTTGACGTGAATAATGTGAAAATACTGTCGCGTATGTCGTCAAACACTTTCCACCATACACGTGTGGCACATACCCGTATACCACGGGCCGCGGTGTACGGGTATGCGCCACAGGTGATAGTTTATATCTACCCAGGAACGGCGAGAACAGACATTGGTAATTTAAATGCGAGAGCGCTAGGAGAAACTCACATCGGCAGCGTTGACCTGACCCCCAAATGGAAATAATAAAGATTAGGATCTCAGCAAGAATCGAACCCAAGCGCAATTCTGCGTGGCAGTCAGGCATTCTACCACAGAGCCATGCCAGGGCTACAAACTGGTTTGGAAAAACGGACTATGCAGGCGTAATGTCGGTGCAACAGTTATTGTGGTTGTGGTGCTGGCTATCCAATTTTACAAGAAATCAATAAACACTACATATGTATCCCTACGATAGAGACGTCATGTCAGATTACTGTATGTCGTTCCAGTGCTGGCTCCGCTTTTATAGCAATCTAAAAAACCTTGAATTTGCATTCCTATGATTCAGCAAGCTATAGTGAAGCATTTCTCGACCCCGGAAGAACACATTAACGAAAGTTACATATGATATTCACATGATTGCAGCATAAAGTGCACTTAGTTCGGATAATACTGACGTATGTGCTCTAACGTGAGGGCTGACGTTACGTCGCACCATAAGTTACTCTTTAAACGCCAGCATTGTCGACGTGCCTGGTAAGCCCACGATGTGCACACAGCTACTACACTTACAAAAGCACGTCGATCTGCCTCGTAACGCTTGGTTCAAGGCCATAAAATACAGTGTAAAAGTACTCGATGACTGCTTCGCATGAAACCGATTCCAACAACGCCGTGAGATCTGCCGAATTTTTTAAATGCGAAGCATTTCTTAGCGAACCTTTGGCACTTTGACCGTTTCTATCTATCTATCTATCTATCTATCTATCTATCTATCTATCTATCTATCTATCTATCTATCTAGCCGCCTACGTCTGCGTGCTCTCGTGATCGCCTCCTTAACTTGGTGTAGACCAAAATTATCATGGGAGGGTAAGAGGACTTGACGAATATGACTGTGTGGTCATGACATGAATAACGTGAAAATCCTGTCGCGTGCGACGTCAAACCCTTTCCTCCAGACACGTGTGACACATACCCGTTTACCACGGGCTGTGGTGTACGGGTATGCGCCACAGGCGATTGACAGTTTATATCTACCCAGGTACGGCGAGAACAGACATTGATAACTTAAGTGCTAGAGCGTTAAGGAAAACCAGCATTGGCAGCGTTGACTCGACCCCCCCCCCCCCCCCCGAATGGAAAGAATGAAAATTAGGATCTCAGCAGGAATCGAACCCAAGCATTCTGCGTGGCAATCAGGTTTTCTACCACTGAGCCACGCCAGGTATAAACTGGTTTGAAAAACAGCCTACGCAGGCGTAATATCGCTGCAACGTCAATTGTGGTTGTAGTGCTTGCTATCTAATTTGACAAAAAAGCAATAAACACTACATGACACTCCTACGATGTGTACTCCTACGATAAAGGCGTCATATCGGATTAACATTTGTGGTTCCAGTGTTGGCTCCGCTTTTATAGCAGTCTAATAAACTTGTATTCCTACGATTCAGCAAGCTATATTGAAGCATTGCTCGATCCCGGAGGAATGCATTAATGAAAGTTACGTCTGATATTCACATCACTGCACCGTAAAGTGCACTTCGTCCGCCAGAACGACGCAGTGTCCTCTTCATTTCTTACGATGCTGGGCGATGTCCTCATGCTGACCGAGGATGATGCCAGATTGATTGACAGCCGCTTTGTAGACTAGGATACATAGGCCACATACGCCCAGGTAGTCTACGAATACGACAAGCACCATCAACTGAAGTTGGTCTACGTAGCACTATCCAGGCCTACCAGTCTCGACGGCTTCAGGTTCCGCCATGTCGCCGGCTCTATCAATAGAAAATTTGTCGACGAAACGACCGAGGCATCCACGAATTCCAACAGCTCTATATGCCACATACTTCACTACACATTGACCCCTCTTCAACACGATCACGACCGGATCCTATAGCAAGTCATGACCAGTTGCTGGTGCTCTCTGATCACGGTGAGAATGCCCTTGTTCAAGAACTGTCAAGAACTTCTTCCACACATGCACACGGGTTCGTGAAATGTGCGTGCTTTCTCGGGACACGTATAAGCACTACATTTATAAGCTTACCGCTTCTGATGTTCGTAATACCCACGTTGCCATTGGCAGCGTTACCCAAACGTAAACAACTGGTTATATAACACATATGCGGCTCTTCAACATATATGTGTGCGTATGAAATTTATACAAATCTTTAGCATCATTTTGTAACGTGTTGCTCAGTAAAAAAAAATTACGCCACAGTCACCTTCCCGCCACATGCTTCGCATAACACCGACACCCACAGTACGTGGGATCTGCCGAATTTTTTAGTTTTACTTGATGCTTACCTTAAAGGGCCCCTGACAGCCGATTTCTTGTTTGTGACATTTATGTTGTAATAAGTAGGTCTATGTCTTGTAACCACGGAATGACACCGTAAATGCTCCAACGTGATGTCTAATTAATCCTGGCAGCGTTAATTATGGTCATTTTTAGTGTAGGTTCAAAACGCGCGCCGAAAGAGGATAAGAAACTAGCGCCGCGCCGCGGCGGTCGCGCCTCGGGGCACGCGTGATGACATGCGCTCAGTATTGGGTGACGTCAGCCACGCGCTTGTTGAACTGCCAGTTGGAGAACACACACACGGAGAGCTCACGCTGCCTGCCGACACGTACCGAAGAAGGAGAAGGTGCGAGAGCAAACATGCTTCGCAATATACCACAGTGCATGCACCGCGCTTATTTCTGTCTGTGACGTCGACAACACTTGCTTTACCTCCGCTACGTCACAAGGGGGCCTACGTCTACGTCATACTAGTGGTAATGTTGATAGGAGTTCAAAATTCAGATGAGCACTCAGGCTTACTTTAAAACCAAATTAAAATATCTTAAAGGCAACGCTCGTCACTCATAATCGGTCAGAAGTGCCCCCGCATGCAGGACTATCAAACAACACAAGCATTCTCGAGTTTCCAAATTCGGTGTCAGGGGTCCTTGTAAGAATACCTTTATCACCTTTGACAACCGTTTGTATCTTCAAAAGAAGGGCATTTGTATTGGTTCGTGCGTAGCACCTTTACTCTGTGACATTTTCCTATCGGAAGTAGATCAGAACATTGACAACTGCCTCATGGGCACGCCTGTTTTAAAGGTTTTTAGATATGTCGACGACTTTTTTATTGTGATGAACCACTCTTTTAAAGTTTCCGAAGTCGACAAGGTTTTAGATGTTTTTAAAGCCAATGGTAAAGGCCTCACTTTTACCCATGAGAACCCCATTGAAAATAGCATACAGTTTTTAGATTTGAGACTAACTTTTTCAGAGGATCACGTTTGCTGGTGCTATTTACCGAGAGCTAAAAAAGAACTGTTGCCGTACGAGTCTGCCCACTCCAAGCTGGTGAAGAGGGCCATTGCCACACTGTGTCTGGGATCCTCGCTCAAAAAGTCTTGTGAGCACAAGATGCGGGACAGCTTTCTTCACCAATTGGAACGGCTATCAAAAGCCGGCTTCCCTCATTCGGTCATTGCATCTGTGGCACTTCTCTGCACCGCAAGCGAAAAGCAGGGGCGCGCGAAAACGCGGCTACAGCTGGTGAGCGGAGCGGCCAACGGCCGGTTGTTGTGCCTTACTTGCATAAGGTGAGCCACAATTTGAAAAAGGTGGCTCACAGGTACGATGTACCTGTGGTTTTTTTCCGCACCCAACAAGCTGGCCTAACTGTGCCCCCGCATCATGCGAGCCTCAAAGACGGGCTGTCAAGTCAAGCATGCCACCCCATACACTCGGAGTGCGACGGGGGTGGTGTATGAAATACCACTAACTTGTGGGAGGTCCTATGTAGGACAAACGGGCAGATGTGTTAATGACCGCATGAGGGAACACGCAAACATTCTAAAGAAGGATTTCACTGCGCATCTTTCGGCGCATTGTAAGACCTGCTCTTGTGTGCCAAGATTTAATGATGTGAGGATTCTGGGCAGAAGCCATGATAAAACGGCGCGTGAACTTCTCGAGGCTTTCTACATCAAAGAGAAGAATGATGATTGCGTCAGTCAGACTTCAGTCTTCCTGTACAATGCGGAACACAATTTTTTCAAATCTTTGATATAATACGCCCCCTATGGTTGTGACGTTGCGTTTGCGCATTGGGATGTGTATATATGTGCCACAATCTTGTAGTTTCATTAAAGTTGTGAGTAGCGCCTGTCCCGTCGGTTTGTGTTCCTTACTTTGTGGTGTGTTTGTTTTTTAGCGCTGCATTATGTCATTCAGCAAGCACCAACTCGCCCAACAACACGTTCTTCTGCAGTATTTTTCCTTAGCCTTCGTCCAGTTTTCGCGCTGTTTTCACCGCAGTACTCCTTTAAATCGTGATCTCTCGTAAATGGTTCTTGCGGCACATATCAGTGATAAATGGCATCTATATTAAACGAATAATTATAATTGATTACGAATTAATGATATTTATCGCTGCTAATAATGAACGACTTCCTATTATTTCCCGCCATCGTACTATAACTGCATAGATTGATATACTAGCTATCTGTCTTAATTATGACCTACACTGACAGTTTCACCGCTGAACTTAAATATGTTCAATTAATTGTCGCCATTCATTAGTAAAGCACTTCATGCCATGGTGCGAATGTAGATCAACATTAGAGTAAGTCATTCTTAATGTGAATTCTGGGTAACTTAATTTTAAAAATTCGCGCAGCTTGCACTGAGTCGCGCAAAGTTGGGCTAGAGGGGAGCTGGTTGACACTTGGCTGGTCCTGGATTCACCAGCCAAGTGTCGACACGTGCAATTCACATGCCGATGCACGAAGTGTTCACGGGATCACATTGTAAATCCCGAGTATAGACTAGGTGTTGATAGGGTTCGATTGGGTATCGCTTGGAAATCACGACACCAAGTAGGTCACAACCAGTAAATCACAACACCAAAATAATCACAAGTACCAATAACAAGTAAATTACAACACCAAATTAATCTGCTTAAGCAGATTAACTAGAATATTTAGCTGAATAGCATTGTAACGGAAAAACAACGCGAGAAGACAGGGACGGAAGGGGCACACACACAACGCTCGTGTGTGTACCCCTTCCGACCCTGTATTCATGTGCTGTTCTTTCGTTACAATGCTGCCAAAACAACGAGCCCACCAACATGCAATAGCTTAATAGGTCTTCTTGGCACAGTGGAGACTTGGTTTCGATTAGCTTGCATTTCAAGCACGGTGTAGGAATATACTCAGGTGATGACACTCTTCCCCCAACGCATGGGAAACCGCAATCCACGCGTGTCCAGGGGCCGTATTCCCAAAAGGCGACAATCGCAAAAGTATCGCCTTTGGTGCGCGCTGATTGGCTATTGAGCAAACCGGACAAGTTAGGGCGCCATCTGGTAGTTCCGCCGACGTCAATTTTGCGTCAGGGTGCTCGACGGTGCTCTCGACATATTTGCAATAAGCGAAGGCACCGTTAACCGTCGGTTCGTGGTGAAGTCTAGCATTTCAGTGACGTATGCGGTAGCTTCTAGTATTCAATCCTCGGTGGATATACGCAGCATTTTTTACGCTGAAGCTTTCATGGAGCATTACCTTGGGGTGTTATCAGCACTCGTTCTTTGCCAGCGCGTGTTTGTTCGTGGTTTGAACGCCCAGGAGCATGAACCGTGCGTTGCTCGCGTGGCTTATCGCGAGCCGGCAACATGTTGAGATCTTGAGACGATGTCGCTGCGGCTGCACGCTACAGCTGAACTCTCCGAGCACGCCGTGTTAAACTCTCAACGAAAATACGTTTCACGCAAAGTTGCATTCTTTAAATATTATACTGTGCATTAAATAATCGAACAAAAAAAACGTTGAAAGCACTTTCAACACGTCTTATACATCAAGTAGCCACAGTCAAGCCGGCCAAGCCTGGCCACTGCGTAGAAGCAGCAGCACACGCTCGAAAACGCCGTACTCGGGTTGCTCTGCGCTCGTACAGTGCGCTCACTCCCGTGTTGTGAGACATTCGTACTACCAACGGCCAGTTGCAACAATGACGTCACAGGCAAGTCTTTTTTTTTACTTATTGAACGCATCAAATTCTACGTCACCAAACGCGATACTATCGCCTTTTGCGATCTTTTGAGAATACGGGCCCTGATAATGTTCGGGTTCTTATCAGATGACTTGCAGTTTCATCGGCGCCGTCTTGGAGGGCGCTACGAAAAGCGGGGCAGTCGTCTCCATATCAACGCGCATGCTGCTGATAACGTGCATTTTTCTGTGCCATTTTGCTGGATAATGTTCATCCACCAAGCGGCGTCGAGGGGCGAAATCGAGAGAGCAACAGGAGAGGGCACGGCGACCGCGGCGGCGATGACGCAGCACCACCTTCATTCGGCTACTCGCGGGCGCTCTCCGCCTCAAGCCATTAGATGGCGCACCGCTCAACGGACCGATGACCGAACATTTTCTGGCCGCTTAGGCGCGCGCAGTGTCAACACCTGAATATTCTTACAACGTGATTTCAAGTCAGACTAGCCTTAAATATAGCCTAATTATCTTAATTAGCCTAACTCGCACATTCGAGGCTCGGCCTCGACTAGCTTGCATTCGAAGTCAATCTAAGCATAATGAATTAATTAGCATAATTAACTCTAATGAGCTCAGTATTATTTAGTCATAATTACCATTTACTCGGCACATCTTGCCGAGCGCGGAATGACTATGCAACAAGAATCTAAAATCGGCTTAATTATGGCTAATTAGCATTTGAATTAATTATGCTAGGCTAATTAGGATTTGCCCTGCTCAACTTGGCTTAATTAGGATTGGCTATGACTCACTTGGCTTAGCTAGGCACAGTTATGCTCAACACGCCGGCATGATGATTGTTTGTCTACATCGCGAGTCAGACAAAGGGTGGGCATAACAGCTCTGCTGTAAAAATAAATATTTTAATTCTGCTGCAGAGCCCTTAATTGCGAATTAGCAAAACATTCTAAACGTATTCAGCCTCTCCCTCTATGCTTTCATTTGAAGTATTACAATGATATCGTCCTATTAATTTATTGACCATTTACCCACACTTGATAATTACCTACAACGATCGCTAATAAACTATAAAATACGTTTCTCTTGCATAAAATTTTATTTGTCAACTTTAATCACTCGGTTCCATACATTTTCTCCCAAAATCATCCCAAAACCATCGATCCCTACTACTAAAGATAATTGCATGTTATTATCTACCTCTGGTCGTAATTTCATGCATTGAATACCGTATACATTTCATGTACGTATGCTTCTATACTGAAAGCCTTCTATTATGAGCTTAAAACTGGTGATTTCATCGTTACAAGTGATGACTTATATCGTCAGGGTGCAAATGCGCATAATGTTGCTGAGTAAACCTCAGTCAGTGTGAACATTTGCGGGTACATCATTGTCAATTTCGTTATTTATCCATAATAATTAAGCAAAAGACCCCTAATCACGAATTAGCAACTTGAGATTCTTACATCTAATTAAGCTAAAATACCCCTAATCACTAACTAGCAACATAAGATTCTTATATCTTTCATCCTATTCGTCTCCACTCCATGTGATACATTACAACGCGATCCTCCGATTAGTTGATTCTTATTTACCCCTTTCCTATTTAACACTAAGTGTAAGTATTACTAATTCCAGAGTACGATTACCATATCTTTTACACCTTTTATTAGTAATTAGCTATAACAGGAGCTACTGCTAGTTACATGCGATAGCCATCTAGTATCAATGGTGTACGTTGCAAAACTACCTATAAATCTATATATGATACATGTCCTTCTGTACTCACCGCTTTCGCTAATAAGTTTTAAATAAATTGTTAAATTCATTAGCACCTTTCATTAGATATACTCAATTGAGGAAGATTCGCATGCGTATAAATGTCTCTTGTTAATTCTTACTTGCTTTGAATTACGAGGAACTATTGTTTTTGATCATCTGCTTTAATTAACCTACGATATCTCATGGCTAATTATCAACTGAAGAACTCCACAGTATTCATACCCTACATATCTTGAGCAGCTTCAAGAAATACAGTTGTATAAAAACAATGACATTTTCACGTGTTTTGGGGCCACCGTAAACACTATAAAGCGCTTTCCCCCCTATAAGGTGGTTTCGCTGCAATGCACCTTTTTACAAAAGTTCCCGTCGAACCTCAGAAACTTGGACATCAGCCAAACTTCGCAGGTACGAAGACTGAATCATCGAGATTGGGTCACTTCAGTGATTTAAGCAGGTGAGGGCGCATTGTTTTTATATAAATTTTTAAATTCTCTCCTATGGAGTTTCGCATACCACATAAAAGTGGTTCTCGAGCCCAGGAAAATTATGGCAATAAAGCAGAACTTCTCGCACTGTGAGATGATGACTCTCAGATTATATGGGCGAAGTGACTGAAGCGTATAATGAGGCGTTGCACTACTATAAATGTGTAAAGGTCGTTTCCCATTCAGTGACGCTGCCACTCAGCAGCCAAGGCAACAGATGGCGCTAGTTGTCGATGTCCCGAATTCCTGGACATGCACAAAGAAAATGCGATCTTCCGTTCGGCTATCTTAACGCAATGAATCAGTTTTCTGGCAAATTTCGAACTAGGACAAGTTCTTCTCTTCTAAATCGAACATTCCGTCTCGTTGGACATTCCGTCTCGGTTGGACATTCAGTCTCGTTGGACATTCCTTCTCTGTTGGACATTCCTTCTCGGTTGGACATTCAGTCTCGTTGGACATTCCGTCTCGTTGGACATTCAGTCTCGCCGGTCACGTGACCCATCGGACATTCCGTCTCGTTAGACATTCAGGCTCTGAATCGTTTCAGGGTGCCACATGCTCGCTCCCTATATCCTCCGTTGCAGACGTCAATAACAATACCCGTCGTGGTGAGGAAGTCTCTACCAAGAATGATAGGAACCGACAGGCCGGGGAGGTAAGCTTGGCGTTGCCGCCTGACCCGTTTCTCCCACCGCACCACTAGCCGAGCGGCAGCGCTTGCTTGCGCCGAGACGCTGGCGAGCCGGAAAGTCACATTACTCGATCTAAGCCGGATGGCGCTCCGACAGAGATGATCGTACACTTCGTCGCCAAAGAGTGAAGCGCTTGCTCCCGTGTCTAACAGCGCAAAAAACCTGCGCCGGGCGACTGTTAGCTCAATAAGTGGCACTGGCGTGTCGTTGGGTGGTCCAGTACGACAAGCCAGCGGGGCTAGTAGTTCATGTGTCTCACAGAGCACCGCTTTGTTTGCCGCCGGCCATGCAGTGTTGCTCACCGGCGGCCCCGCAATGTCCAACGAGACGGAATGTACGAGACTGAATGTCCAATAGGTGACGTGACCGGCGGGACTGAATGTCCAACGAGACGGAATGTCCAACCGAGACGGAATGTCCATCAAGACTGAATGTCCAACGAGACTGAATGTCCAACCGAGACGGAATGTCCAACAAGACGGAATGTCCAACCGAGATGGAATGTCCATCAAGACTGAATGTCCAACGAGACTGAATGTCCAACGGAGACGGAATGTCCAACAGGACGGAATGTCCAACGAGACTGAATGTCCAACGAGACGGAATGTCCAACGAGACGGAATGTACAACCGAGACGGAATGTCCAACGAGACTGAATGTCCAACGAGACTGAATGTCCAACCGAGGCTGAATGTCCAACGAGACGGAATGTCCAACCGAGACGGAATGTCCAACCGAGACTGAATGGCCAACGAGACTGAATGTCCAACCGAGACGGAATGTCCAACGAGACTGAATGTCCAACCGAGAAGGAATGTCCATCAAGACTGAATGTCCAACGAGACTGAATGTCCAACCGAGACTGAATGTCCAACGAGACGGAATGTCCGACGAGACGGAATGTCCAACGAGACGGAATTACAACGAGACGGAATGTCCATCAAGACTGAATATCCAACGAGACTGAATGTCCAACGAGACGGAATGTCCAACGAGAAGGAATGTCCAACGAGACGGAATTACAACGAGACGGAATGTCCATCAAGACTGAATGTCCAACGAGACGGAATGTCCAACCGAGACGAAATGTCCAACCGAGACGGAATGTCCAACCGAGACTGAATGTCCAACGAGACTGAATGTCCAACGAGACGGAATGTCCAACGAGACTGAATGTCCAACGAGACGGAATGTCCAACCGAGACGGAATGACCATCGAGACTGAATGTCCAACGAGACTGAATGTCCAGCGAGACTGAATGTCCAACGAGACGGAATGTCCAACGAGACTGAATGTCCAACCGAGACGGAATGTCCAACGAGACGGAATGTACAACCGAGACGGAATGTACAACGAGACTGAAGTTCCAACCGAGACGGAATGTCCAACGAGACGGAATGTCCGTCAAGACTGAATGTCCAACGAGACTGAATGTCCAACCGAGACTGAATGTCCAACCGAGACGGAATGTCCAATGAGACTGAATGTCCAACCGAGACTGAATGTCCAACCGAGACGGAATGTCCAACGAGACGGAATGTCCATCAAGACGGAATGTCCAACCGAGACGGAATGTCCATCAAGACTGAATGTCGAACGAGACTGAATGTCCAACCGAGACGGAATGTCCAACGAGACTGAATGTCCAACCGAGAAGGAATGTCCATCAAGTCTGAATGTCCAACGAGACTGAATGTCCAACCGAGACTGAATGTCCAACGAGACGGAATGTCCGACGAGACGGAATGTCCAACGAGACGGAATTACAACGAGACGGAATGTCCATCAAGACTGAATGTCCAACGAGACTGAATGTCCAACGAGACGGAATGTCCAACGAGACGGAATGTCCAACCGAGACGAAATGTCCAACCGAGACGGAATGTCCAACCGAGACTGAATGTCCAACGAGACGGAATGTCCAACGAGACTGAATGTCCAACGAGACGGAATGTCCAACCGAGACGGAATGACCATCGATACTGAATGTCCAACGAGACTGAATGTCCAGCGAGACTGAATGTCCAACGAGACGGAATGTCCAACGAGACTGAATGTCCAACCGAGACGGAATGTCCAACGAGAAGGAATGTACAACCGAGACGGAATGTCGAAGGAGACTGAATGCTGAGGGCATCGTTTGCTGAGGGCAGCGCGACCCGGACTGAGGACTGAGAGACACGTAGACAAACCCCTCAGCAAACTACCAACTCAACAAACGATGCCCTCAGCAAACGATGCCCTCAGCAAACTTCCAACTCGCCCAACTTGCCGTTTTGAGACTGAATGTCCAACGAGACGGAATGTCCAATTTAAAAGAGATAAACGTGTCCTCGTTTGAAATTTCTCAGACAACTGTTTCATTGGGTTAAGATAGCCTAACGGAAGATCGCATATTTTTTTACAGCGAAAGATGTTATGAGATCATTTCAGCGGCCGGTTTTGGCGCCGTAGTTGTCCGCCGCCGCCGCCGGTGTCCGTAACCACTATCGATCGAAAAAAAAAACGAAATAACAAAAAAATTCCAGGATGGAACGAAGTTCGAACCTGGGTCCTCTGCGTGGGAGCCCAGTATTCAACCTCTGAGCCATGCCGGTGCTTGAAACTGCTTTGCAAAAAGGTCCTATACAGGCTCTACGTCGGGAAGGAACCACATTAACATATGCAATGTAGCGTGGTACAAGAGTAAAATAAGCACCAAGCGTCGCACAACGCGAATTCTGTAACCAGGCATTACACAACGCGAATTGCGCAACGAGTAGGTTGTTGAATGCTTCCAACCCATTACAAAGGGCTCCGCCATATTTCTTCATCGTCATCAGGCACAGCATCAACAAAGTGCGCATAATGCCTTACATGCGTTTAGCAGGTACCACGGTTCTCCGTAGATTGACGAAAAATGGCACAGTGCGTGCTTCCCTACTTCTCAAAAATCACAATGATTTATAGCGTAGTGCGCTCCTCGCAAGTGCACTTGTATTGGTTGCCAAGGAAACCCGTAAGCGCATGATCCATTTCCCCGGGGTCTCAGTAAAGTTCTTCGCCCCCCCTCTCTCTCTCCCACGTCAACGTATGTTATACAGCGTGGTGGGAGAGGGAAATAGCGACCGGGCGTCACCCAATGCAAATTGCATAACTGGTGGGCCGTTTAAAGCTTCCAACCCATTACAAAGGTATGAGCCATAATTATTCATCGTCATCAGCCGTCGCGTCAACAAAGTGCACATAATGCCTTACAGACGTGTAGCTGGTGCCTCGCTTCTCCGCAGAATGACGAATATTGTCTTAGTAGGTGCTTCCCAACTTCGCTAAAATTGTGATTTATGGCGTAGTGGGTACCTTGCTGGTGTACTTGTATTAGTAGCCCGACAGAGCTTACAACGGGCTCTAGAAACGCAGCTCTTCCTGCTTTCGCTGTGACTGTGCTGCGGTTTCAGCGCAGGCCTGGCGATTTTTGTGTGTTTTGCAAATATTGACTGTCTGTGGCGTGGGGCGTCGTATTTTTGTTTCCGTATTCGCTTTACTGCATTTATCATAATTTCAAGTTTTGTTAGTTTTATTTCTATTTTGCATTTTTAGTTTTCATATGTATGTTGAATATGTTACTTTATTGCTTTAGTTTGTTTGTTTGCATACTTTGCTGTTCCTGTTTATCTTTGTCGTAAATCGGAGATCACAGCCCCTTAAAGGATTACGAGAGAGGGCGCTCCCTCGTCCACTCTGTGCGGTATCTATCTGCGTTTAATCCCTGAGAGTGTTACCAGCGCCACTTGTAGCTAAGGAGGCGATTGTGAAACACCATTTTTGCCAGAAAACGTCACGAGGCAGGACGAAGCCCTTGCTATGAAAGTGCGAAAGAAGAATAGTTCGAGAGACTCAGTTATTTGTTAGAAAACGAACAGCCAATTAAGCCAAATAAAACATTGGGGACATTATTTGTTGTTTTTTTTAACTGCGATGTAATATTATAACCCATATTCAATAGAATCCAAGTAGACGAAAAAACAGCCTTTCCATCTCTGGGATCCGAAACCGCAACCTTATAATTACGGCGACGATTTGCGCTTGCTAACACTCCCAGGGATCAAGCTCACGTAAATACCCAACAAAGTGGACGAGGGAGCGCCCTCCGTCGTAGCTTAATTGTTAGAGCATCAGACGCGTAATGCGAAAGTTGTGGGTTCGAATCCCACCGAAAGAAAGTGTGCTTTTTCGTGCCATTTAAGTCCTTTCAATTTAGGTCATATTCCTTACACTACAGTTAAAAAACATCAACAAATAACGTACCTATGCTTTCCTTGGCTTGATTGTTGGCTTTCTACGAGCCCCTAGAACAATTCTTCTTTCCTCTTAAAGAATGCGGGTCGAAGAAGCTAGGGAGGAAATTTTCCTTGAAAATTAAATTATTGGGTTTTACGCGCCAGAACCACGAAATGATTATGAAGCATGCTGAGTGTGGGATATCAGTTTTAGTTTTGACTACATTGATTGAAACATGTCATGGCATTTCGGCTACAAGAGAACTGCAGTCCGGTCTAGGAAACACCATGCCGTTAAGGAGGTGGTGTCACCAAATTTTGAGGCTATAAAAAGCCTGCTGTAGGCTTTCTCTGTAAGCAAGGACGCTCAGCACGATGTATTGCACGCAGCAAATGTTTAGAATATATTTTAATTCACTTCCAAAGTCTGTACAAATGCTCATTCTCGCGATCGAGACCCATCGCTAGCGCGACTGACACCGACGTCACTGTGTAGGAAGCGTAACGAAAGTTTTAGTCACGTCACGTCACATTAGAGTGACGTGCAATGAGCGGTGACCTACAGCTCCGGTGCACCGGGCCAGTCAAGAGAGCATCAGGCCATCCGCTGCGAACTGCTCATTTTTTTCTGAGCTTATTGCCGAAGTAGCCAATCTTGCTTTGCGTTTTGCAAAGTGCTTCGCGTGAATAATGTTTCATTACAACACATAGCATACAGGTAATCGCTGGCGACAATAAAACCGTTTTTATGATGTTTAAAATCATTTGAGGACTTTTCAGAACCGGCCTGAACACGAGCTTTTCTATTACTCTTCCAACGTCGATATTAGTGCTGTGAAGCTCAAGTGAAAAAAAAAAAACTGGGTCGGGAACAGACTTGTACACATTACAGTGAAAGAGCGGCAGCGATTAAAATTACGTTTAAAAAAAACTAACGAATTACGGAGAAAAAAGTGAAAGCTAATCGATTACTCAACAAGGTGAGGTGCCGGGCTATTTGGTTTTGCATAATTGTTAAACTGTGCTAAAGTTACAGGTACATATTTCTAGGAAGGACGCACTTAACAAAAGCATGAAAAGCGCAAACTTTCAACTCGATTTGTTGAAAAGTCAAGTTATATGAACACGAGCAAACGGGTGCAAAAGGGAGTTCTTTAAATTTTTTTTTCTTATTTTTAAATACTTCTTTTTTGCATCTTTTGTCCTTATTTTATTCCCTCGTGTCTTTGCACTTTCTCTCTCTCTCTCTCCTCTCTCTCTCTCTCTCTCTATATATATATATATATATATATATATATATCCCTGCCATTTGTAGAAGACGGGGTATCGAGCACTATTACGCCCCGTGCGTAATACGCAGTCTCAGCGCCACGTCCTATCACGACGAAACGAATTTTCACGCACGTCGCAAATGTTAGGGCACATTCGGAAAATTTTCACAGCAAATATTGGGATGTGTGGAACGAAAACGGAAAAGTGAAATTTGTGACCGGGACGGAATGTCCAACGAGACGGAATGTCTAACCGAGACTGTATGTCCAACGAAACTGAATGTCCAACCGAGACGGAATGTCCAACGAGACGAAATGTCCAACGAGACTGAATGTCCACTATTGGACATTCAGTCTCGTTGTACATTCCGTCTCGGTCCGTCCCGAAAGCGCGTGCTCTCGGCTTGCGGGTTGCCTACAATCTCGGGCGAAATGCCCTGGCTGGTTGCAACGATGGCAGAGGGTGGTCGGCCGCGTTCGGGCTTCGCGTGCTGTGGCTCGCGCCGTTTGTCGGATGCTCCCGCTCTAGCGTCCTCGGGTCGGTATGTCGACTCCGATTCTGCGTACCTCGGCCATCGACAGCGTGTGCTGCTCGCATGGCGTACGTGTACGGGTCAAGAGCCCGGTTAGATATGTCCCAACCGCTACTCGAGTGCCCGTTACTGAAGGCAACTACACCATTTCCCTGTGGACGGATGCGAACGTTGTCTCCGTTCCACGCGCATCGCGGCTCAAGTGCCTGCGACGCTGGGGGGGGGGGGGGGGGGGTCGGTACGCACGTGAGGCGAGTATGTCCGCCTGTGTGCGTTTTGCCTTCGAGGCCATGTCGTCCAAATCCGTGAACTTACCGCCTCTCAAATATGCTGCGAAAGTGGGGTGCGCTTGTCGCGTGACTCGCTCCACCTTCTCGCAATTTAGAGCAGAGGGGTCAGCAATACGATAGAGCTCGTCCATCGCCCTCACGTACTCGAGTAAGGATTCGTCCGGATGCTGAGTACGCCGCCCTAGCTCGCGCTGCATGCGACGCTGGTAATCAGCGGGTAGGAATTCGCCGCGAAACCTCGCCCGGAATTCGGACAGCGTGCTTGACCGGTGGCCGGTAAGTCGGAACCACCGGGCCGCCTGCTAAGTCAATGACACTGGAAGGACGCGTTCCAGCATCTCGCCATCGGACAACCGCGTTGCCTGCTGGTAAGTCATCATGCGGTCGAGGTAGTCGTTGGCGCTGACCGTGTCATGATTCCCGCTGTAGGTGGGTAAGTCCACCTTTACGCTTGGTCTCGCAGCTGTGCTGGGCCTCAGCAGAGTGTTCTGCACGACACCCGTCAAAGTCTAAATCAGGCGCAAGGCATCCCTTAGCACCTGCGGAGGCTCGCTCTGGCCAGTAAGGTCTGGCACAGGAGCTGAATGCGTTGAGCCGGTATGCCGCTGTGGCGCCCTGCTCTCCGCGCGCTTAAAGTCCCTGAAAAATAACTAAAGTAGCGCCAACTGCGTCCCTTCGCCTCTGCCTCCTCTCCTAGAAGCTGCATCAGCGCCTCTAGTGTGTCCTCTGGGAAACTATGAATTTTACCTGCTGTAGTGAAAACACCGTCTTTCTGCTGTTGTACCGGTGATTGCTGCCACTGGCATAACAGGTCGGCATCCCGAAGCATCCAGAACCACCGTACGAACTGACTCAAGCGCGGTCGACCACGCACCGTGCACCGATCAAGTAAGCAACCGAGACGTGGACAAACAAGATGGCGTTCGTACGACCTTCTGAAAAAACTAGTGCGCCACTCTTAAAAACTAGCCGCTTCTTAGCGCCGCCGAGTTTTCAGTGGCGCTGCCATCAGGAGCGAGCACTTTTGCCTACTAAAACATTATGTACCGTATAATTTTATACTGTCGGACACCATGAAAAGACGCCACTTGCTCCTGCACACATTACATTGCCGTGTTTATCGCTATTAGGAGCTGACTCGCCAGTTTTTAAGCTGGGGCGAAGTCCCTCGCTGTAACCTGCATCCATCCATTCAACGCGTCGTGGAACGCGAAGAGCAACGCTACGCGCGTCGTGTCTTCCTTCTAGCGTGGCCATTAATTTTCAGAGGGCGAGCGTGGAACGCGGTCGACAGCCAGGCGAGCGTCGGACAGCTATATTTAGGGCCACCTTGTCGTGCACGTCTCGAGCGCAGTTTTCAAATTGAAAGAACATTAGGAGCATTACGTCTGGAAGTGTCGACAATGGAAAATCAGACGCTCTTAGATATTTCTTGTATATATACTTCATCAATGTGTATATAATTGTAAATTGGGTACATGGTTCATCAAAATTTTAAACTAATAAAACATTGTGTATATATGTATGTATAACAACGTGTGTCACGTCTTCATATGATGGTAGATGACTTGTACGGAAGATTGACGGGTTTTCCTGACCTTCTCCGAGCCAGCTCCTCAATCATCATTCATTTCGTGAAAATGGCGTGATTTTTTTAATACTCCTTATTTCGCGAACTTTTCCCACTGCATCACTTAGAACCGCAGCGCACTCGGGGGCGCTAGCGGAATAATTGCACTAGCCTCTCTTTCTGTCCAATAGCCATGCTCTGCGAGCTTCGCAGCTCAACTAACTTCATCTGCAATCTACAAAGCGCACGAGAGAGGAGGTGCCTGTACACTGACACGAATGGCGCTACTTTAGTTATTTTTCAGGGACTTTACGCGCGCTCGGGCAAGGGCTCGGCGTAATGTGCCTCGCGCCTTCGAGCGGACAATCTAACGGAGGGAGGGCCTCATTTGTAGCGCTACCCTCATCGAAGCAAATCAGATGCCCTTGGCTAATGTTCGCCGCAGGGTCCGACTGTGCGATAGCAGTTACCGCCGCTTCGAATTGTTGCCTGTTGGCAGCCACTCTTGATAACGTGAACAGCGGCTGTAAGTCAGCCTCGCCTGCTGCCATGGTTGTCCGTGTAGTGGCAGTCACTCAAACTACTCGTCCTATTTAACCACTGGCCCCACGTTGGGCGCCAAATATAAGGGGTTACTTTCTAACAAACAGATCCGCGCGTGCGAAACTGTCCTGTCTTTGGATCACACCGCGCACTAGAGGAGTGTAGTTACTCGCTTCTAGGCGCTACGCAGCAGCCCTAACAGTCAGAGCTGGACCCCTATCCCATGGTTCGCGTTGAGTCGCGACCACGGCGGGTTTCAGGCCAGTGGTAACAGAGACGAGTTCTTTGCCTGATACAGTTTATTGTGCCAAAAGCGCCACCAACGCAACAAAAATACCGATAACAACGAAGCGGCGGAGAAGTTCCGCGCGACAACGTGAAAACAACAAAATGGGAAGTACACGAGATTTAGAGCGATAAGGCTCGACTCATCTCTCGTGGCTTCGCAGTCCGGCCCTGAGGCAGTAAGTCACCTCACAATAGACCGGGCGTTGCACAGGGGGTGATGGCGTCTGGGTGGCTCCTGACTCCATTGAGCTGTGGTCGTCACCGCTGCTCGAGTCAAAAGACGAGGCGGTCCCCAAGAAAGCGGCGCGCGTTCCTTGGGGTCTGGAGAGGAGTCTCTCCGGAAAAGGGCAAGGAGGGAAAAGAGGGCATCTCGACTTCTCGAGCAGGGCGCGAAGGGCTGCGGCAGCGGCACAATGCCCTCTCCCACGCAACCCCCCTCGCCACTGCGCGTGCGAACGTAGCGCGAAGCCGAGGTGCCGCCGCATTGAAGACAATGGGTTGCGTGTGCAACCCCAGAGAGTTAACCACAAATTTCTTTTACTCCACATACACATTGGCCAGACAGGTCGATATATTAATATGCGCCTCAGCGAGCATCAAAATTCATTGAATGGAGCCGTCCCATCTCGCATCGCATCAGTCATCAATATGTAATCCCATATTCGAAAGCACAGTAATTTTGTACCATCAACCTAATGGGACACAGAAGGATAGACTGTTGGGCGAGTTGGTATTTCATTCTGGAAACAAATAGCGCGAAAAAACGTGGGACTAGTAGAAGAAAGCAACAGGACAAGCGCATTATTAAAAACCGAATGTATTTATACCAAGCAAACCACACGTTCACCATGCACAAAACCTAAACCTCAGATGTGCGCATCCAGATACCCTATCTCAACTTTGTTCAAAGCAAGAGAAGGTTTAGCCACACAGTTATCACCGCCTTTCCCAACAAAGAAAGCCTCCATAAGCTCACATGCCGTTTGGTCATGATGGCGTGCAAGCACTTTTCCATCAGTCAAGACCGGCGTGCAACCACAGTCACGGCAGTGCAGCGACAGGTTAGACGAGGGCTGCCCTTTCAAAGATAACCGGTGGTCCTGCAAGCGAGCGTTCAGGCAGTGGCCAGTCTGTCCAATATAATGTTTACCGCAAGGGAAAGGCACTTCAGTTTTGCTCGGAACCTGGTTTGGGACCTGTGGACCGTCTAGCCTTGGCGCGTTCTATTTCCTATAAGGCTCCTGAGCTGGAAAAGGCACGTCGTGTGGGTGAAACTGCTAGTGTTGTGGCTTCTAACCAGGGCAGAGTCCCTTAAAGGGTACGGATGAGTTCCCTGGCCAATGACTTGGTAGCCAAAAGTATCAGGCCGCTTGTGTTGGATAAGGAGGGATCCTTTGTGCTAATCACTGAGGGAGCTTTCCTTGAAAAAGCGACAAGGGCTGTGGACAAGAACCTCAAGAAGGTGAAGGAGAAGCCTATGGCTATAAAGAAAAGAGCTGTGAGTCTTTTGGAAGGCCTAAACCTACACAGACTTTCAGCCTCAGTGAAGAGGGAGGAGGGATCCTTACTTCACGTGTTTTTTTAACGTAAAGACTCCTAAGGAAGGTGACCTCTTTCGGCTGATTGTGTCTGAACGAGGGACTTGGCAAGAAACACTTATCGGCGCTGCACATCGCGGATCCTTTTCGCGTCAAGAACTCATCTGAAGTGATTAGGTTTCTTCAAACTGATGCCGGTGCTTCCGTATCTGGATTCAGCGTGGACGTCGAGGACTTATTTTATTCTCTGCAGCACGATAAGCTCCTCTCTTACGTGCGTGATTGCATTGAAAGTGGCAATGATGAGCAAGCGTTCCAAGACAGGTGTGGAATTTCAGTAGGTGATCTTGTTGCTTTGCTCGACGTGTACTTGAAGTCATCTGTTATCGGGTGGTGGGACGAGGTTTACACCCAGAAGTCTGGTGTATGCATTAGATCTAGGGTAGCGCCTGTTTTCAGTGATATTTACTTGAGCTGGGTAGACCGGGAGCTGGAACTTCACCTGAGCGATATTGCTGTTAGAACTTTTCGCTATGTGGACGATTTTCTTGTTCTTGTTGATTCTTGTCGGTGTGTTGCCACTAGGGCAAGTGTTCTTAAGCTTTTCAAGGAGAAAAGGTCAGGCCTTAGGTTCACCTTTGAAGTACCGAGGGAGGGTATTATTCAGTTTTTGGACTTGTCCATTCGTTTTGGAGGCCCACACACCTGTTGGCTGTATTCCCCGCGATCAGTGAAACCTATTTTAGACTTCTGATCTAGCCATTCTAAGTTGGTGAAGAATGGCTTTGCGATGTCCTGTTTGACCTCAGCTCTTAAGAAGACTTGCCCTCACTTGTTGTGTGATAGTTTCACTAAGCAGCTGGATAGGCTCCGTGAGGCGTGCTACCCTGTTGCTATTTTGGGCCGCGTGTGTGAAAAGATACTCGGGAACCTTAAATCTGAGCTCAGAGGCCATGTTGTCTGTGAAAGGGTACGTGAGAGGAAAGTGCTTGCTAGTATTCCTTATTTGCATGGTATTTCACATCGTCTTAAGAAGGTTGGTGCGAGATTTGGGATTGATGTTGTCTTTTCAGCTAGAAATAAGATGGGTAGATTATGCGCTGCTGCTGGAAAGGAAGGTGGACGGGACTGCGCATAAATGGCATGAGTGCAAGGTAAAACACAGGGACAGCCTTTCAGTGTGAAAAAAATAAAGGAGTTGTGTATGAAGTGCCTTTCACTTGCGGTAAATATTATATTGGACAGACAGGCCGCTGCCTGAAGTCTCGCTTGCAGGACCACCGGTTATCTTTGAAAGGGCAGCCGTCGTCTAACCTGTCGCTGCACTGCCGTGACTGTGGTTGCACGCCGGTCTTCACTGATGCAAAAGTGCTTGCACGCCATCGTGACCAGACGGCACGTGAGCTTATGGAGGCTTTCTTTATCGGAAAACGCGGTGATAACTGTGTGGCTAAACCTTCTCTTGCTTTGAACAAAGTTGAGATAGGGTATCTGGATGTGCACATCTGAGGTTTGGGTTTTGTGTATGTTGAACGTGTGGTTTGCTTGGTATAAATACATTCGTTTTTTAATAAAGGTTCAGTTGTTAGTATGCGCTTGTCCTGTTGCTTTCTTCTACTAATCCCACGTTTTTTCGCGCTATTTGTTTCCACTAATGGGACAACGCGAGAAATTTCGGAGGCATATCATGTCACAAATAACGCCACACTTTGTGTCAGTCAACCTGCTCAGTCGTTACAAGACAAGGAATTCAGCCTCATTAATCGACTGTAAGCACGCGCCTTGGTTGTTTGACTTCTTGTGCCTCTTTATGACGCGCGCGACGCACTCCCATTTTTGTATATATGTCTTTTGTCACGCGTGCAATAAACTTTCAGCTGTGTGAGTGCTGGTTTGTGCATTTCGTTCCTTGTACTGCTCCTTTCTTTTTTCGCTCCAAGTATTATTCCAACCTGTAGCTAGAGCACCAGCGAAGGTTAGTAGGCACTTATCGTTCGTTACATATAGGGTGCGAGCGACGCAATGAATGTATCTCATTTCCACAAATTCATTATGACGACTAAAACTGCGCTAAAAACACAAAGACAAAGACGAGGAAAACAGGACTCGCGCAGACTCACAACTGAACGTTTAATGTTTGAAGGATGACATATATACACAGTTAACACTTGATGAAATAAGCTCATTGGACACAGATATGTCTACGTCACAAAGTGGCACCTAAATATCTCAGCTCACAATCGGCAAGTGATATGGAAGGTTCACTTATACACCCCCGTGTAGTGTTAATCTTGAAAGCCTCGAACATCTCGCGTGTGCACCGGTCCTTGTGACGAAACAAAATCTTGGTTTTATTGACAAGCGGTTGGCACAACTCGCTGCTGCCTACTTTACACTCCCCACAGTGTTTGGACACGTGCGAATAGCCATCTGTAGAACAATTCCTAAGATGCTCTTTCAGCCGAATATTTATACACCTGCCCGTTTGTCCCACGTACACCCGCCCACAAGAAAAAGGAAATTCATAAACTACTGCGCAGGCGCATGGGACAAACCTGGACCTATGTTCAATGCTGCAAACAAATGGGCTGTAATTAGGTGTTTCATCAATGGCATTCATTACCGTGGCACACAATCGCGACATTTTCTGAGGCGCCGAAAACACAACGTTCACACCGTAGCGTTGAGCTACATTCTTCAAGTTATGTGCTACCTTATGCTGATACGGGATAACCGCAAAGCCCCCACCCTCGATGGCGCGATTTCGGGGTGACTGGGTGCCGTTCATTTTAAACTTCTTAATTAGTTTTTCGCAGGTTGCTGCAATCATAGACAATGGATAACCAGATTTAGTTAGCCTGCCCAACTGCATTTGCACACTTTCCGTTACTGCATGCGCGCAAGACTTCCGCACCGCAGCATCAATGCAAGATAGAGCAATTCCATTCTTAACTAACTTTGAATGCCTAGATGAGAAATTTAGCGGACTTTTCTGAGACCTAGGTTGATATAGCCAGCATGTATGGGATGAACCAAAACGAAGCCGAATGTCTAGGAACTGCAACTCGTTGTTACTAGGAAGCTCAGTCGTAAAACTGAGGCCTAGGCCCGACTCGCTAAACACTTGCTTAGCTTGAAAAGCTTTCTTCAAGCCCGCCTTCAGCTGCAAATATCAGGTAGTCGTCCACAAAGCGGAAAATACGAGAAGCAGTACTACCTACACACCTAGACACGGTTCTATCCACTTTAGCTAAAAATATATCGCTAAGCACAGGGGCGACCCGAGAGCCTATACACACCCCTGACTTCTGGAGGTAGTGCTGGCCTCGCCAGCACACGTATGTGGAAGATAAATACATGCTCAGTAGTTCCAGAAAACTTTGAAGAGAAATGCCGCGCTGTGCGACAAAACACTGCTCATCATTGTACTGCGTAATGCACTCCTTCACAGCAACCATAAGTTCTCTTTGCGGGATGGCATAAAATAGATCCTCAACGTCTAAGCTGAACGCTTGGCACCCTCCCGGGTTCTCATCCTCTAAATATCGTACTAAGGCCGCCGAATTGGACACCAAAAATGGATCTTCAAGCATCAGTTTCGCGAGGTGCTCCTGAAGGTAGCCCGCCACAACGCTTTGCCATGTATCCCTTTCGGAAACTATTGAACGAAAAGGCATGCCTACTTTATGAGTTTTCACTGAGAAGAAAAGTTCTAAAGACATCCCAGCACTGTTTTTAACAGAGGTGCGCAACTTACAAAGGTTCAAGTCCTCCAACAGCGCCAGGGCACGGTTCTTTACTTTGCTGCACTTCGATGGGGCGGGAATAAAGTTCTTTTTCAGAGCGGTACGTGCTCTCTCTAAATACAAGGCTTCCGGAATCACCACGAATCCTCCCTCCTTATCGGACTGAAGAAGGCAAAGGCTCGAAGCGGTGAAATGGTTCACAAGCTGCTGAAGGTTCACCGAATCTCGTGCTCTTGCTGGCGCACCCTTGAGTACCTCGATACATTCCAGCGTGCACCGCAGGCGGACGTCTTCTGGCACACGGCGGGAAATACTTCTAGCCATATTAAGCTTCTCTATTGGTGAAGGTGATGGTTCTTGGCAAAATTTAGGGCCCAATTGGAGTATTCTTTTCAGATGCTCTGGAACGGCCGCACCCCCCTCGCACACAACTGTTTCTTGCGGTGTAGCCGATTCGTCTTTCCTCTTTCTGGGCAGTCTTTGTGTTTTTAGCGCAGTTTTAGTCGTCATAATGAATCTTAACCAACTAGCCCGACTTGGTGCTCTATTTCCACAAATGCCGACTCCACTTTCTAGTTTACTCTTTAAATATCAGAACCTCACACTGTACTCGTCGACAGTGTCGATGGACGTTGATTCCAAATGCATGCGCGAATCATAGACCACTCCTGCACTTCATAGGCAACCGAGTTGTATTTTTTTGTTCAGTTATGTTGTAAGGCGCACTGGCGCCAAAAAAAGAAAATAAATAAATAAAAGGTGACGCTTCTGAGCCGCTCAACTGGTGCAAGAGTGGAAAATATGGAAATCGTCGAGGGGCCGTCGCAGCTAAACATTGAAGCTCGTGATTGAATTGCGCAGTAACATGTTGCACCTTGCCAAATTCACTGTCTAAGAAGTCCTGGCAGGGCGCAAGCGGAAAGCTACAGTGCGAGGCCCGCGCGCTCGTCCGGCTGCTGCTGCGGCGTACACACATTTCCCATGAGCGCTTCCGTGCCCGTTGGTGGCACTCGTGTGCTTGAAAAAGATCTATTGCGGACTCCCGTCAGTGTGTATCTCCAGCGGGATGCCGTGCCTTGCAAACATCATTTCAAGTTTGCGGATGACACTTTCACTCGACGTCTGCACCAGGCGCTGAACTTCCGGATAATTCGAATATGCATCGTACGCTACCAAGTACGAAGCCCCCGAGTGTTCGCACAGATCTGTTCCGACCCTTTCCCACGAAAAGCTTGGGGGAGGGCTTCTGATTACCGGCTCAGACTGTTGGCGATAAGCAAACTGGCAGCACGTGCTGCACTTTGCACGTAACTCTTCAATCTGCTTCTGCATGCCCGGCCAATACATTAGAAGCCGTGCTCTTGCTTTCCTTTTGCTTAGGCCGAGATGCCCTTCATGCAGGCGTTTCAGCATCTTCCTGCGCAGTTGCCTTGGAACAACCACTTTGCAGCCTTCATTAATATTCCATCCACATATGACAGCTCCGATTTCACTGTCGCGAATGGACGAATCACTTCAGCCTATTCTAGGCCTGTTATGACTTGCCTAAGCTCTTCGTCTTGTTGTGTCTCTGCCTGCAGCTTCCTCTTCATCTTGTCACTCACGAGGCTTGCCAGGACTTGGGCAGCGTGTACGATCTTCCTTTGTCCGCATGTTGTCTTGAGCAGGCATCCGAGAGAGGGCATCGGCCAGCAGTAGTTTCTTTCCTGGGACAAACTGCAAGGCAAGTTCAAAACGCATTAGACGCAAGATGAATCGCTGCAGACGAGGAGGCCTTTCACAGAGTTCCTTTTTCGCGATCGCTAATGGAGGCTGATAGTGAGTCTCTACTGCTATCTCTGTGCCAATTATGAACTCGCCAAATTTCTCGCACTCAAACGTGATTCCCAGCGCCTTCTTTTCTATCTGCGCGTATCTACTTTTGGTCTCCGTGTGCGCACGCGACGCTACTGGCCGCCAGCCCTCATCGCGAAGCTGCATCAGCGCGGCTCCCAGCGCATCGGTGGTAATCTTGATTTCTTTGTGTGAGTCGAACACTGCCAGGACGGGTGCTGACGTTAGTAACGTGCCAGTCATTTCCCACTCTCTCTGGTGAATGCCGCTTCGTTGAAACCACATTTTCACGCATTAAACTGCGCAGCGCCGCAGTTTTAGGGGCGAAGCTCCTTTGGGTGTCGGTCTGTCCCTCCTCTGTAGTATGTGGTAGTAGTGGTAGTAGGTAGCCACCTCTAGTTCTTGGAGTGTTCACTAGATGGCGCGGAGGCACTCGCGGCGTTGCAAATGCGTGCTCTAGTCCCCCCCTCTGCCTCTCTCGCCTCGCGACGCCGACGCTCCGCGCTCGCTGCGTTGCAGATGCGTGCTCTAGTCTCCCCCCCTCTCTCGCCTCGCGACGCCGACGCTCCGCGCTCGCTTCGTTGCAGATGCGTGCTCTAGTCCCCCCCCCCCCCGCTCTCTCGCCTCGCGAGGCCGACGGAGGCAGCGTCTGCTAGCGAGTTTCTTGATTGAAAAAACCGACTTCTCGCGCTGCACAACCGTTCACTGACCACCTCGTATATATAGGCACCGGACTTTCACCTGCAAGGTAGTGCCTGTGGGAGATTTCTCCTGTGCGTGATTAAACAATAAAATTCATAGCGTACATGTAAAATTAAAGTGAGCTGCTAGTCGCCATGACTCTCATCGACCCTTTAGTATAAACGCGCCCGATCTCACGTCGTTGATGATGTACTGGGCAGAATTCACGGAAGATTCACATATGGCGCGTGTCATTGGTGGAAGGTAATCGTTCGATTTAGTGCGGCGACGTACGCTAGGGGGACCGTTGTAATGAAGGGACCACGTAAACCAATAGTACAATAAAAGTTTGATGTTTAATATATACACGGTGTTTCTCACGTGTTTACTTGATCATATACTGAGCGAATTACTCGGAGTATTCACGGTTTACCGATGATTTCCTCCGGAGCTTCGCCACACTCACCATCATTCTCCCCGTGGATATGCTGTGGATATTTTTGTTTCAGACAACCAAGGGATGTACTTTCCCAAGAAATTCACTGCGCCTTTTTTCTTACTTCTTGCTTTGGTGTGGGGGTTGACATACTGGCGACACATTTCGCGAGTTTATCGCCCGGTTTGATTCCTTCACTTGAGATTATGCCTCCAAGAAATTTGATTTCTTGCGAGCCAAACATACATTTCTGAACCCGGCTGAACTTATCGCTGCCAGTGCTGCCCTCAAACGCTTGTCGTGCTCTGCCTTCGTGGTTCCCCCCATGGCACAGCGTCTATGTAGACTCGTACACGAGGAATTCTGCCTAATGAGTCGCTGATTTCTCTTTGAAATATTTCCGAAGCAGAAATTAGACCAAATGGTAGCCTAAAAAATCTGTACCACCCGTACGGAGTACAGAACGTACATATTCTTGACGATACGTCGTCCAACGGTATTTGATAAAACCCTCGATTTGCGTCCAGCTTGCTGAACCATGTGGTTCCCACTGACTCCGCCTCGATGTCTTCCCTTCTAGGAAGCTCGTACCGCTCATGTTTAATGTTTTCCTTTATGTGCCGCGGTTCCATGCAGATTCGAATTCCTCCGCTCTTCTTTTCGACAATGACCAGCGGACTCTGCCGGTTCCTCCACCTTCACGATGACCCCTTCGGCCTCCATACTCTCCAGTTCCTCGCGCAAAGGGACCTGGCTCGCGTGAGGCACGCGCCTTGCAGGCACCGCTACCGGCTTGGCACCGTCTTTCATTGTTATCCGGTATGGACGTTTGAAACAGCCGAGTCCCTTGAACAACTACGGAAATTCTTCTGTTATCTGCTCTCCCAGACTTGGCTGACTTGAGATGGCGTGGGCGCGTTTCACTAGGCCGAACCACTCGCAGGTTGAACGTCCCAACAACGCTTGCTTGCCTTTCTTGACTATAGGCTCCGTGCAGACGTAACTCCGCTCGGCGTCCCTAGCGGGAAGAAGCGCACATTTGGCGGGATGCTCTGACGCGCTCGCAATGGGGTGAAGTCGAGGAACTATGCCTTTTACGATGACTACACTTTTCGTGCTTCTCGCGCTTGGCTAGTGACCAGAGCGACGGTACGTCCACGTTATCAACGCGATCAGTCAGCCGTAGGTGGTGGACGATAAGAATAATATAGCAGACAACATCGCTCCGCGATTGCACCCCTGCTCGCTCCACGCTCCCGCTGTGACGGCGCGAGGTATTTTCGTGGGCACTTCGTTTTGTGCCGGTTCCGCTGTTCGTATGAATGCCGAACTCCAGGAATAATTGCTGCATTGTTGGGCGCAATAACCCCTACAGGAATTCTCTGGGCACGCGTTTTTACCGGTTTCCATTTAGAGAATATGAACGGAATCGGCGTGAACGGTGGATCGCACTCGTTCGACGACAAAAGTGAGTTTTGTAAATAGCTGGTTTTTTTTTGAGGGGGGGGGGGGGGTTGCATTTGCCTGTGATTGTTGATCTGCCGAGCAACATCTCTTCCACGACGCCGTGAACGTGCCCCGCTTCGAGGAGGTCCCTGACCTTCTTCAGGTTAGCTCCTCGGAGGAAACTATATCACGTAGCTCTCTGAATACAAACGTAATAATAATTGGCACGCTTTGCAGTGCCATGGCAGCAAAACACGAGCCTCGACGACGAACTCGGCTGCACTGATTAAGTCGGCGCAGTGAATGCAGCGCCATGGCCGTTCGATGGAAAGCGTTTTTTCATTCAGTGGCCGTGACTGTGTAATTGCTGGTATCGCCATTTTCAAGCTGCCGCTGAGTTCGCTGCCGCGTTAGCCCGAGGGTGATAAGCTGTGATTGTTTAGTGAGCGAAGCGGCCCGCGTTATACGTGCGCAGTTTCGCTCAACGGGCTCGTCACCTCCGTTGTCTTCCGCCAGCTCATGCATTTAATGTTGCCGCGTTCGCCTGAGGATACACGAGGTCTGGCGAAAAGAAGCACCCGCGCTAACGCTACGTTCTCGGACAGCTGCTAACAATTTGACGTCTTTTGGAAGCAAACGGGAAAGGAAACGCCTCAAGCGAAGCACCAAAGCACGGCGCAGTGGCTTGCCGCCGCCTGCGTTGTCTGCTCCCTTATCCCGCCAGATCTGCTGCCGTGGCCGCTTTGGCGCTGGAGGCAGCGCGCGACTGTGGCGGCTCATAACGTATGCACGGTGCCCATAAAGAACGTAATCTGCTGCTCCTTGTTGCCCAGCCGTAGTGGCAATGATGCTGTGCCGCACTGCTCAATCACGTTTCCTTCGTATCTTGTCAGCGTTGTCTTGCTTTGGCGCATTTTCGCAGCTGTTTTTAGCTTTACGAAAAGAGAATGAGGCAGCAAGTTTGCCTGTGCACCAGTGTCGGCCTTGAATGTCACAGTTTTCGTGCCCACCTTTGCATCAATTGCCCAGTCTCGACCCACCGTTCTTTTCACGCCACTTATTTGCACAGCCAGAATTTGGAACTCATGCTCAGAGTCTTCGTGCTCCTCGCGTGATTCACGCTCCACTTCATTAACTTTTTTCGCTCTGCAGCAAACAGCGAAATGGTTATGCTTACCGCAGCTTCCGCACGTCCTTTTCCACGCTGGTCACTTCCTAGGTGGGTAGAACCTGTTGCAATAGGTGTATGGACGGGTCGACTGTTTTCGAGCTTCACTTCGGTCACGTTACTCCACGACACAGGCCTTCGCTGTGTGTTCTTCCTTGTCCCACTGTTCTTCTTGGTTGGCAGCAAGCTCAGCTGCTTTGCAAAAAATTACACCATCTCCCACTAAAGGGAACCATGTGGGGATGCGAAGCAGCGCATGGGTCGACCTAAAGTACCGTTCATCACGGGCACCTTGCCCGGTGTTAACGCGTCCTTGCAAGTGGAGCGCACTGTGAATTCACTGTAGTTGCTGTTGCTGTTACTCCTCCCGAACTCTTGTTGGAGCACGCCACGCGAGTTCATCGCGCGTCTGCAGAATCTCGTTCCCCGATAGCCATCATGTGATTGCTGAGAAAGTGTAGGGGGCAGAGGCCACAACGTCTTACCCAGCTTCTTACACAGGCCCGAACGCGCTAGCGCGTGCCAGCGCGTTCTGACTAGGATACAACGCGTTGGTTCATGGCACGTCTGCAGAATCTCGTTCCCCGACGCCATCATATGATTGCTAAGAGAGTGTAAGGGGAAGAGGCCACAGCGTATTACCCAGCCCCTTACACAGACCCGAACGCAATAGCGCGTGCCAGCACACATGGTTCCCTTTAGTGGGAGATGAGCGGACGGTCGCCAATGGAAGGACGGACACAGCCCCGAGCAAAAGCTGCTTACATCTAAAAATCTATAGCCTTGGAGAGGCTCAAATCTTTTTCCCTTAGGAGGCGGGACCTGAGCTTCTTATCTTTCGTCCCACAGACGAGCTGGTCACGCACCATTGCATCCCTCAGGTCTCCAAAGTTCAACGTCTGCGCTGCTATTTGTACGTCTCTGAGGAATTGTTCGAATGTTTCGTCTTGCTGCTGCAGGCGGGAACGGAAAACACACCTTTAATACGTCTCATTTCACTGTGGCGTGCAGTACTCCTCAACGTTTTTGACGGTGACATCGTAGTCCTCCTGTTCTGCTTGAGCCAGCTGAAATGTGTTGCACCCTTCTATGGCCTCCTGGCCAGCTACGTGTAGAAATATTTTGAAAACTTTTCAGCGCGAACGGGACGGAGCACAAAGAAGAGGACACAAGACGAGCGCTGTCTGCATGCATCAGTTCGAACTCGCCCACCTCTCTACTTTAGTGTAGGAATAAAGCAGCTTTTTCCGCACTCGGCTTGCTGTCCTTGCCCGTCGCCTTGAAGTACAGCTGGATGCACTGCTTGAACCTTTTTCAATATTCGGCCGCGTTTTCAGAGAGGCCGAATCGGCCGGGGGGCGGAAGTGCTACCATCTCGGCAGCTTGGGCGACTCTGGACGACGAGCACACTGCGCAAATGCGCTCGCACCGCGCATCTACGGCGAGCCACTTCTGACACCATGTTTCGACTGACGACAGTGAGCGGGAGGCTGACACGGCAAAAGACGCTCGTTTATTATCGCATGCCCGACCTTCGGACCATAGTTGCTAGACCACATGCCGACACACCAGGCAGTCCGAGATTAGAGCAAATGATTTCACAGAAAGGTCCGGAGGAGTGCTTCCTTGTGGTTAAACCACAAAGGGGTGAATTGTCGCTTGAATGTTCGCCCACTGGTAAGCCTTGAACTGAGAAGCTGCAGTTCTCAGCGAAGTACATCAGAACGATCGCTTCGTGTTCTGGTAAGCCGCACTTGAGCTCGCGCAAGTATCGTGCCTGCTGTTTGCTGATATATCGATGCGTCTTTCCCTGCCCCAGTATTTCCAAAAACTATAACTCGTCCGGGGTCAACAGAATAGTTTCAAGCAAGCACCGTCTTCTCTTCGCCAATTTCTGCACTTGCAAAGTCTACACCTTCCTTGTTCAGAGCTGCTGACCTCCGCAGCAAACCTTCAGCGCTGTGCATTCCTGGCAGCTCTCGCACTTATTGAATACGCAATTTTCATTCTCCAATGCTCTCACTGTAGCGGCGCGTATTTCGTCGGTGTGCTCTTTCAAGCCAACTGCATGGAGCAAGAGCTTGAAGTTCTGGTGCTCGATGCAGACGTAGACAGTGTGAGTTCCGCTTCCGCCTGTGCGCAGGCCTCAAATTTGCGAATGTAGAGAAGCCGCAATTTAATCCGGAATTTTTTCCCCAGTCATTTCGTTTAGGTTAAGCAGGAGCAGGCGCTTTCGTTGGCCCCGTAGCACGTGCTTTTTTTCCAGGGAAACAGTAAGTAACCGAATCGTCTTCATAGAACTGCCTCACAGAGGACTTTATTTCTTCGCTTTCAGGACGGCCCACAATTCTCGCTGGTGTGCTCAGTCGCCCAGAGTCTGGCCTCAGCTTACTGCGCTTCACGCACTTGTCGTTCTGAGGTACCGAAGAAATTGGTTATTTTAACACGAAAGTGTTTTATGCCGGGGTCCACCAAGATTTTCATGACGTATTTCCGTCACGGAAATACGTCAGCAAAATGAACGCCATCAAATTCCAAAGAAAAAAAAGTATAGGAAAATGCCCCCACCTCCCCGAAGGGAATCGTGAGGAAATGCGAATGCATTTCTTGCGCCGAGAGTACACGGCGTAGTAATTTTATTGACGTAAAACTGGACACATCGACGCGCTCAAGTGTCTCCCTTTTGTGCGGCTCTTTCATCGAACGCTTCCTACGTGCTTTCGTAATCACCTCAGCGATGTTGCGACCGCCTTCAATGCAGCACAAACGCGTCTAGAACGCGCTGTTTTCAGGCTGTGCCAAGGCAGCACAAACGCTACAAACGCGTTTCAAACGCACTGCATTGAGGCGGTGGCGCAGGGAGGAGAGGGAGCGAACGGCGAGAGAAGGAGCGGCAAAGCATTGCACCTACCCTCTCCTACACTCTCTCCACACACGCGGGAGCTCTGCCGAGCTCCCGCGATGCGAGCGCCTTCACACATCAGAGCGCGCTCCTCCTCTCCACTCACTCTCCGCTACTCCACCCGCACCACATGCTCCGGTTGCTAGGGGCGAGCATAAGCGCGCGCGCCCGCAGCTGTTGCTATGGTAGAGGGAGTGAGAGCGGAGAAGCGCGCGGACACCGACCGACGCCTGACATAGCCCGACTATGAAATGCATTCGCATTTAAAAGTTGCGTCGATAGGAGTCGAACCCATGACCTCTCGGTGCGCGACGATGGCTGGCAGGCGTTTAGCCCACTGAGCTACCACCAAACACACAACGGAGGCTACATGAACGCGCCTTTTATCTTTCATACTTTCCTTTCACAGTGCTCTTGGATAGATGGATGAATGGATGCTATGAGCGTCCCCTTTATAACGGGATGGTGGCATGTGTGCCACCAGGCTCGCAAAAGAAAACAAAAAACGCGCCGTTGCTGCGACCGTCTCATTCGGCGCGTTTCCAATAGAAGTGTAATTTTGTTTAACACACCGCGAGGTGGTGGCTTTAGTCACTTTAGCCGAAGCCTCGCTCATAGCATCCATCCATATCGAAAAATGGCTCTCCGACGCTCGCCTGGCTGTCGCACCGCGTTCCCTGCTCGCCATGTGAGAATTAACTGCCAGGCTAGAGGGAAGACACGACGCGCGTAGCGTTTCTCTTCGCATTTCACGACGCTTTGGAGGAGTGCATATCGAGTATCAATGTTCATTATGTGCTTCTTTATGTCATATTTGCGCGGTATTCACCATATGCGGTGTCCACGTATATGTTAAGAACTTCAGCTACCGCAAGGGTTAAATTATGATCATGGGCGTTAGTCGTCGGTACTGAGATGTGCCACTAGGCGTCATCGTGAGTGCGTCCATATCAGGCGGTGCTTCATCTGCAAAAGAACAACAGGCATTATACAGGCTCTGATATACCAATGCACTAAAGCAATCAGCTACTTCTTTGACAACACGTTTCACTTTCGTGTTATACCAATTCCTATGACTGAGGGATCAACCATCTTTTTTTCCTGGCCCACGACCCTGGTGCCAATGTCGGGATTTGTAATCTCTTCCGCTTGCTGAAATCTTCGGCAAACTTCTTCTTTAACCCTTCCATCAAGGATACGTGGTCATTTAATTCGAAGTGTTCGCTTCTCTACTCCGCAGAGGTCGCTGCTTACCAATGTACGTCCTTTTCTCCACGCTCTTCTGGCGACCTTCTTCTAACGTTTCGTTTCCATTATCTCTTCCTGCTTATAAGAGGGCTCTCTCCCACGGCATCGAGTGCTTCGTTAATATCTCGAACAGCTCCTTCGGCCGCTGAGTTGACCAGACTCTGCTCGTCCAGATCAGTTTCGCGGCACGAGGACTGCGTAGCACTGACGACTGCAGCTCTGGCAGAGTAGTTCCCTTGGTACAAGGCTCAAAGAGGGACGTAGTTTCACGAGCGACCATTTTTGTTCGGTCAACGAAAGGGTTAGAACCCCATCGGGAAGGTAGCTTTGATGTGTACACCTTTATATACATCGGGCGCAGATTGTACGGACGTCAGTGGTGTTTCTTGAACGAAGCACGATGAGTCGCCTCTCCGCACTGGTCAGATGCTGCACCTCTAGGAGGCATCGCTTCTTGGTCTGTGTTGCTTTGTGGCAACCTTTTGGACCCAGGGAACGTGGGGGCAGTTCTGGAAGGGAAAAAGAATGATTACGTTCGGTTGCATTTCAGATAGCTGCGTCTTGTACTGTTCCTCTGAAAACAACCATCAACCCTCAAGAAACACGTACCATATATCAGCAGTATCCATTCATCAGAAAAACATAAGGTAAAGAAATATTTATCATCGCTATATAAATTTTTAGGGGTGTGCGAATAGTGAAATTTCATCTCGAATCGAATTCGAATTGAATGGTGCCGAATAGTGGCCAAACATATCGAATATCGAATCGAATATCTAATAGTATACTTACACGAAACGTGTACCGGCCTCCAGTTACGGCAAGGTCTGGGTACGGGCTAGTTGGTATCCCATTTTAAATTGTGATCACAGCACAAAGTAAGACACCAGACAGAGAGCAACGAAGACGATTGCTGACTTCCAACTAAAATTTTATTGTAAAGAAGAAGCAATTTACGAAAAACGACATGCGATAAAAACCGCATATGATAAATGACACCCCCTCCGAAACACGAAGCCAACATGGTCAAGCACTCGAAAACAACAGCGCCCGTCTTCGTTGCTCTCTGTCTCGTGTCTTTGCGCTGTGATCACAAGTTACGGCAAGTCAAACGAAAAAAAATCAGTAATGCTGCGGCGTGCTGACAGCTTTATTACGCGCTTGTTCGGGAGGGTTTTTTTTTCTGCAGCTTTTAAGGCCGCGCAAGCATGTGTATAGAAGAACCGCTATTCCAGTCAGCAGCGGCACTCCTTACCTCCTAATGGTTAATTGATGGGGTACGGTACCTAGTCTTTTTTTCCCCAAGGTTGCGCAATACGGCTCATCTGACAACGGCAATGTTGTGCTTCATCGCCGTGGCTGCTCCGGGCCAAAAATTCGTCGGGCACCCGTTCGCAACAGCCTTTTAACTGCGCACCGGAACCATGGGTGTTTCTGAATGAGCAGTGCGGTGCGGCAGCGGCGACTGCGCAGCGTGAACAAATTCTCATATGTGAAGCCAATCACCGAGGGTTTCGCAGGCCAAAGTCGGAACGTTTTACGGCACTTGCGGCATGCACTGCCGAACTACGAAAGAAGTCCGTGCCTCGTTTCGGAAGCGAAAAGTTGTGAAGGGCTCGGCAGTTTTCTCACGTGTCTATTTACGTGCGGAAATGACACAATCCCCTTTAAAATAAGCATGCGCTCGCCCTTGATCCAGGATATTGGATACTGTGTGTTTTTGCTTTGCTTCCAGGGTGGCACGACCCAGTCAGGCATTTACTTAGCCTTTAGTCGTGTCCCCCAAGGCAATCTTGTTCGATTTTGCCTTGAATAAAGCAAACCAAACTTAACGAAAGGCCTACTGTAACGACGTTAGCGTCAGTTTTAGCCACCCCAGCCTAACAAAGTTGCATCATTGGCCTTTGTCGCATTTTAGATATTCGTCCTGTCGAATTATTCGAAACTTCGAATACAAGCTATTCGAAAGTCGAATCGAATTATACGATTATGTATTATTCGATTCGAATTCGAAACTCGAATATTCGCACACCCCTACATTTTTTATAATATTCTACGTCATCTTGTGGCAGGTGCACCGAGCGCTGATATAGGTTCGTAGAATCATCTGGCTGCATAAAGTGAATGTCCTGAAATAATCAACTCACCTCCGTGCTCAGAGAGACCCCTCGATGCAAAGTAGGCTACCTGCTCACCGAAAGCTCAGCTTCACCGCAACCTTCTATGTCCTCTTTCATTTTTAAGTCACGCATCAAAGACTGGACCACACGCATTTGCAGTCCTCATGGAGACAGGCGAACGTATAAGCGGGCATAAGTTTGAGACATAACATCCGCCTACCGATGCAAACATTTATTTATTTATTGTACGCTCAAGGCCCGAGGGCATTACAAAGGGGAGTGGCAAACGGAAAATTTTACAACAGTTAGGCAGTAATATTAAACAGTAAGAAAGTAATACAGCAGTTGTGACGTGGTTTATTGACAGCGTCTTCATGGAATATCAACAAGCGTCTCGAGTAGGGCGTCGGAGAGCGGCGGGCGTGAAGCAGCCAAAATCCGGGCAAGCGCGAGCTGGAGTCCCCTGCTACTCTTGACACTGCGGCTTGCTTGCTTGCTAGCTTGCTCGTGTGTTTCTTCGTCGTCCTCTCTTCACTACATTGGCCCCCGGGGAATAGCGGAGCCATCCTGGCGACTTAAGGCGTTGACAAGATAGCGGGGTCATAATATGGCTTGATGCGAGACACGTGGACGCTTTCTCGGCCGCGACGGCGCAAGTCGTCAGATGGTGTCAAGGGCTCGACCTCGTAATTGACGGGAGAAGTCTGAGCAAGAATGCGGTAGGGGCCGTGGTATCGGGCTAGTAACTTGGAGGAAAGTCCAGGAGTGTTCGGCGGTACCCAAAGCCAGACGAGAGCACCTGTCTTGAAAGCAGCAAGAGGTCCGTCGTCGTCGCGCCTAAGCTTCTGGCGACCTTGGTCTTCTGCCGTAAATGAACGGGCCAACTCTCGGCAATCTTCTGCGTACCTTGCAGTCGGAAATTGGGCTGTGCTCACATGCGTCAGGTGTGTAAGGAAGCATGGTGTCCAGCATGCATGATGGCTCTCGTCCGTATAAAAGAAAGAACGGTGAGAATCCTGTGGTGGCTTGCGTAGCAGTGTTGTACGCGTATGTCACGAAAGGAAGAACGGTGTCCCAGTTGGTCTGGTCGGATGCGGTGTACATCGTCAGCATATCACCGAGAGTGCGATTAAATCTTTCGGTTAGGCCATTGGTTTGTGGATGATATGCGGTCGTCATGCGGTGCACGATATTGCACTGAACGAGCAATGCTTCAATAGCTTCGGACAGGAAAACACGTCCTCTGTCGCTCAAAAGTTCGCGCGGGGCGCCGTGGCGCAGGACGAAGTTGCGTAGAATGTAAAAACGCAACTTCTCTGGCTGTTGCTGTGGCCAAAGCTGCAGTCTCTGCGTAACGCGTGAGGTGGTCTACGCCGACAATAATCCATCTGTCCCCAGAAGTGGTCGAGGGAAGCGGGCCGTATAAATCAATACCAACACGGTCAAAAGGACGCGCCGGGCACGGGAGAGGCTGAAGTGTACCGGCTGGTCGTTGGGGTGGAGCCTTTCGTCGCTGACAGGTGGTACAAGTGCGGATATACTTGCACACAAATGAATACAGTCCGCGCCAATAGTATCGCTGACGCAGGCGGTTGTAGGTCTTCAGAACGCCGGCGTGAGCGCTTTGCGGGTCGGTGTGAAAAGCAGCGCACATTTCCATGCGCATGTGGCGAGGTATCACAAGGAGCCACCTCCGACCATCAGACGCGTAATTCCGCCGATAGAGGAGACCATCTCGAATAGCGAAATGGCGCGCTTGGCGACGAAGAGTTCTTGAAGCGGGGTAAGCTGATGGATCAGCCAGAAAGTCGAGCATGTGGCAAACCCACGCATCCTTGCGTTGCTCCAACGACATGTCTGCGACGTCGATTGGCGACAAGGAAGCTGATGGGGAAGCTGTGTCGGACGCTAGCGGTGAGCGGGAGAGCGCATCAGCATCAGAGTGCTTGCGGCCTGATCGGTACACAACACGAATGTCGTACTCTTGCAGCCGAAGCGCCCAACGACCGAGGCGTCCCGATGAATCTTTCAGCGATGAGAGCCAAGAAAGAGCATAGTGGTCCGTGACGACGTCGAAAGGGCGGCCATAGAGGTACGGGCGAAACTTAGTCAAAGCCCAAATTATGGCAAGGCATTCCTTCTCAGTAACCGAATAATTGCACTCAGCTTTCTTGAGAGTTCGACTCGCGTAAGCGACGACGTATTCTTCGTATCCCGGTTTCTTTTGAGCCAGTACTGCACCAAGGCCGACGCCGCTGGCGTCGGTATGGATTTCCGTTGACGCATCAGGGTCAAAGTGCCGAAGTATTGGAGGCGATGTCAGTAAGCGCCGTAGCGTTTGGAGAGATGTGTCGCACTCTCTTGACCAAGCAGACAGGCCTTTAGAAGTTGTCAAAAGATTGGTAAGAGGGGCGATGATGGAAGCGAAGTCGCGAACAAATCGGCGAAAATAGGAACACAGCCCAATGAAACTTTGAAGCGTCTTCATGCAAGTGGGCTTGGAGTATTCGGCAACGGCCCGGAGTTTCGCTGGGTCCGGAAGAACGCCTTCCTTGCAGACGACGTGACCCAGTATCGTCAACTGGCGCGCCGCAAAATGACACTTTTTGATGTTGAGTTGAAGACCAGCTGAGGTGAGGCACGTCAAAATCTCACGTAGGGAAACAAGGTGAGTAGGGAAATCCCTAGAAAAGACTACGATGTCGTCGAGGTAGCAAAGGCAGGTGTTCCACTTGTAGCCGTGAAGGATGTTGTCCATCATTCGTTCGAAGGTAGCTGGGGCGTTGTACAATCCGAACGGCATGACGTTAAACTCGTAGAGTCCTTCAGGAGTGACGAAAGCAGTCTTCGCACGATCGGTGACATCCATCGGTACTTGCCAGTAACCTGAGCGTAAATCTAAAGACGAGAAATATTCTGCCCCTTGTAAGCAATCGAGAGCGTCATCGATGCGTGGCAACGGGTACACATCCTTTCGAGTAATCTTATTGAGGTGGCGATAGTCAACGCAGAAACTTATTGATCCATCCTTCTTGCGCACAGGTACGACAGGAGAGGACCAGGGGCTCTGGGACGGCTGTATCACTGCGCGTTTAAGCATGTCGTCGACTTGTTCGTTGATAATTTGCCGTTCTGCCGCGGAAACTCGATAGGGTAGTTGGCGTAAGGAAGCATGTGAACCGGTGTCGATGTGGTGTGTGACGCTCGTCGTGCGGCCCAAGGTTGGCTGGGCACAATCGAAGGACTAGCGGAATTCTTGCAGAAGGGCGAGGAGTTGGCTGCGATGCGATGGTGGTAGATCGTCGGCGATTGAAGGGCGGAAATTATCTGGGGCTGAAAAGTTGGGAACAGGTGACGTCATGGCGTTCAGCTGAAGGTGGCGTTGGTCCTCAGAGAAGTCCAGGGAACGCAAGAGGTCGACGTCTTGTACGTGCCCCAAAGATTCCCCGCGAAGCAAGGTAACGGCGGACGTCAGCGAGTTGGCAACGAGCATTATCGTAGCGCCAGAATTAATCGATAGTACTGCAAAGGGCAGTCGTAAGCCGCGACGACGTAGAAATACGTCCGACGGGGCAAAGAGAGCTGTTCCGTCTGGTGCAGTCGTACAGGTCAGTGCTACGAGGGTCCACGAGTTTCGGGGTATATCTGTGTCCTCAGCGACGACTACTTTGTGGGGAGGTTCCGACGAAAGAGAGGTCTACAGCGGCATAAGAGCTACTTCTGCACGAGAACAGTCTATCATGGCGCTATGACTCGATAGGAAGTCGCAACCGAGAATAATGTCGTGGGAGCAGGACGGTAGCACAAAGAACTCGATCACGTAAAGTGCACCTTGTATGGTGACTCGCACAGTGCAGACAGCTGACGGCGCAATGCACTGTGAGCTGGCAGTGTGGAGCATTAGTCCTGATAGCGACGTCGTCAACTTCTTTATCTTGCGGCACAGTGTCTCAGAGATGACGGAAACGGCGGCCCCTGTGTCAATAAGCGCAACGGCGGCGGTTCCTTCGACATCGACGTCTATAACATTTGGCGGCGAAACACATGGAGGCCTTGGGCAGTTCGACTTGCATGCAGCTCTTGCCTCCGGAACTGCAGCAATCAGTTTCCCTCCTCTGTAGCTGAGCGACGACGCATGGGTGACAGAGAGCGTCGTCGAGGAGATGGTGATCGGCGATTGGAGAAGGATGGTCGATTATCAGCGGCGTACCTAGGTGGTGTGCGTGACGACGAGGGATCAGGTGTGGCCACGGTGTCGAAGAAAGAAGGTGGGCAACGGCGGCAGTGGCGAGCGACGTGTCCAGCGACACCACAGGCCGAAGGAGATGGGCCTGTTGTCCGGCGTTCGCCACACGCTTTGACGGCGGAAAAACGAAGGCGAGGGCCCCGCGTATTGAAGCGGCGAAGAAGTCGTGGTCAGCGGCGAGGCAGGGGTCGGCATCGCAGGGGTTGGCATCGCAGGGGTTGGCATCGCAGGTCTGGTATACGGCATAGGCTGCTGAGGGGGCCGAGCAGCGACAGCTGCGTAAGTGAGCGGCGCAGTGACGAGTGGTTGTTGGGGTATAGATGGTGGTAGGTGCTCAGCAATTTGGGTCCGAATGACGTGTTGAAGGTCAGCGGCCAAAGTCTGCACCGGCTCGTTCGTGAGAGGTAGTAATAAAAGCTGACGCGCTACCTCTTCGCGGATAAACTCCTTGATGGTGGATAGCAGCGGCTGCTGATCGGCAGGGCGAGCAGTAACGTGCAAGCTCGATAGCGTGTCGGTCGTCGTGAGGGCTTGGCGCGCGATCGAGCGCTGCCGACGCAACTCGTCAAAGCTCTGACACAAGGAGACGAGTGCAGCGACTGTGGTGGGATTCCTTGCGAGGAGCATCTGAAAAGCATCGTCCTCGATGCCCTTCAGGATGCACTTCAGGATGTGCCTCTTCGGTCATGGTAGAGTTCACGCGGTTGCAGAGGTTCAAGCACATCCTCAATGCAGCCCGTGAAGTTCTCGCCGGGTTGCTGCGCGCGTTGACGCAAGCGCTGCTCCTGCCCGAAGCTTGCGAGCCGAAGGCCCGACCGAAAACGTCCGTAATGGAAGTATTAAAGACGGACCAAGTGGGAATGTCGCTCTCGTGGTTGTTATACCACAGCTGGGCGATGTCCGCAAGGTAGAACTGGACGTAACCAAGCTTCATTTGGTCGTCCCATTTGTTGTTGGCGCTCACACGCTCGTATTTCGAGAGCCATTCTTCCACGTCCGAGTCACCTGAGCCGGTAAAGATGGGTGGATCTCGCTGGCGATACACGGCGCCGCAGGTGACGTAGACTGCCGAAGGTCCCGACTGGAGAGGGGTCTCCTCGGCCATGGTGGCGATGTGGTCACGAACCGGGGGGAGTTTCCGGGAGCGAAGGTCCAGGTTGGTACTGGGAATCCACGTACCTCCACCAAATGTGACGTGGTTTATTGACGCGTCTTCAGGGAATATCAACAAGCGTCTCGAGTAGGGCGTCGGAGAGCGGCGGGCAAGCGCGAGCTGGAGTCCCCTGCTACTCTTGACACTGCGGCTTGCTTGCTTGCTAGCTTGCTCGTGTGTTTCTTCGTCGTCCTCTCTTCACTACACAGTGTAATAAAACAACGCACTAGCAATGACAATACACACAATGTAGTTATGCAATGCCTTGGGCAAAGGACTCTGAATACTAATGTAAAGAAACAAGGTAACATGAAATGATTCCTGCATATGCAAGCTCATTTTTCTGATCTACTCGACAGCAAAACGATAAAAAGAACGTGTTAAAATTTCCTAGTTAAACAATGTTAGCTGAAGCCTTGCGAAAAAGTTTGTTATCATTGATGGCAACTATGTCATTGGGATTTGGAACAGAGGCGTAGCCAAGGGGGTGTTGGGGTGTTCAAACCCCCCCCCCTTCGAAATTTTTCAATCTTGCATGTGTATATATACACGCACACATACTAACGCACGTATGAACACGCATAAAGTATGGTTGTACACCCCTCCCGAAAAAAAAATTCCGGCCACGCCCCTCATTGGGAAGGCGGTTCCGGGATGTTCTAGGGAACAAGGAATGACTGAAGGTGTTTCCTGTTTGTGTAGCGATGGTCGATGCGGTGCGAGAAGTAATACGCCTGTGAAATGAACTCATTTTAAAGACATGGATGATGATAGAACTTGTGAAACAGAGATAAGCGTGCTATCTTCCTCCGAGATGCTAGTGATGGAAGGCATAAATTAGTGTTCATTGAAGTTATGCTAGAAGTAGGGTTACAATTAGAATAAGTGAATTTAACTGAAGTAGTTGGAATGAGCTCAAGATAAAAGATGAGGTTTGCGTTGTGTGGGTCCCACACTGCTGGAGCATGTTCTAATATGGGGCGCACTGATGACTGGTAAAATAGTAGTTTTATGCACGATGGGGCGTTAGAAAAATTGTGACGTAGGTAGCCAAGCGTGATGTTAGCTCTATTGATTATTAAATGCGAAGCATTTCTTAGCGAACCTCTGGCACTTTGAGCGTTTCTATCTACGTATCTATCTATCTATCTATCTATCTATCTATCTACCTAGCCGCCTACGTCTGGGTGCTCTCATGATCGGCTCCTTAACATGGTGTAGACCAAAATTTGCATGGGAGGGTAAGAGGATTTGACGAATATGATTGCCGGGTCATGACATGAATAACTTTAAAATCCCATCGCGTACGTCGTCAAACCCTTTCCACTAGACACGTGTGGCACATACCCGTTTACCACGGGCCGCGGTGTATGGGTATGCGCCACTGGTGCTTGACAGTTTATATCTACCTAGGAACGGCGAGAACAGACATTGGTAACTTAAATGCTAGAGCGTTAATGAAAACCAACATCGGCAGCGTTGACTCAACGAATGGAAAGAATGAAAATTAGGATCCCAGCAGGAATCGAACCCAAGCATTCTGCGTGGCAATCAGGTATTTTACCACTGAGCCACGCCAGGTCTATAAACTGGTTTGGAAAAACAGCCTACGCAGGCGTAAGTTCGGTGCAACCTCAACTGTGGTTGTGGTGCTGGCTATCTAATTTTACAAGAAAGCAATAAACACTACACGATACTCCTACGATGTGTACTCCTACAATACAGGCGTCATATCAGATTAACATCTGTAGTTCCAGTGTTGGCTCCGCTTTTATAGCAGTCTAATAAACACGTCTGTATTCCTAGATTGAACAAGCTGTATTGAGGCATTGCTCGATCCCGGAGGAATACATTAACGAAAATTACATATGATATCCACATCACCGCAACGTAAAGTGCACTTCGTCCACCAGAACGACGCAGTGTCCTCTTCATTACTTACGAGGCTGGGCAATGGCCTCATGCTGACCGAGGATGATGCCAGATTGATTGACAGCCGCTTTGTACACTAGGCTACGTAGGCCACATACGCCCAGGTAGTCTACGAATACGACAGACATCATCCACTGATGTTGGTCTACGTAGCACTATCCAGGCCTACCAGCCTCGACGGCCTATACCTCACCAACGCGAACGGTGGCTGCAGGTTCCGACATGTCGCCGGCTCTGTCGACAGACAATTTGTCGACGAAATGACCGAGGCATCCACGAATCCTAACAGCTGTAGTATACCACATACCTCACTACACATGCGCCCCTCGTCAGCACGATCACTACCGGATCCCATAACAAGTCATGACCAGCTGCTGGTGCTCACTGATCACGGTGATGATGCCCTTGTTCATGAACTGTCAAGAACTTCTTGCACACATGCACACGGGTTCGTGAAACGTGCGTGCGTTCTCAGGACACCTATAAGCACTACATATCTGCTTACCCATTCTGGTGTTTGTAATGCCCACGATGCCATTGGCAGCGTTACCCAACCGTAAACAACTGGTATATAACACATATGCGGCTCTTCAACATATATATATATGTGTGCGTATCAAATTTATACAAATCTTTAGCGTCATTTTGTAACGTGTCGCTCAGTAAAAAGTTACGCCACAATCACCTACCCGCCGCATGCTTCGCATAACATCGACTCCCACGGTACGTGGGATCTGCCGAATTTTTACTCAATGTGAAGAGACCAGGTTAGATTTGAAGTTGTATGCACGCCCACGTATTTGTATGAGTTCACAGCATCTAAGGGGATATTATTCAAATGGTAGAATGGAAGGGTGGTGGAATTTCTGTGAACAGGCAAAATTTTACATTTGTTAATATTTAGTTCCACTCGCCAGGTAATACACCAATCACTTATGCTGTTGAAATCTCATTGAAGAGGATTACGATCCTCAATACTGGTTATTTCACGATATATTAGGCAATCGTCAGCAAACAAGTGAACATGAGAAGTGAATGAAGATCTCTAATCTAGTCTTGATCCCTGAGGCACACCTCAGTATCCCACGCACTGTGGCAATCGATGTAATGCGAAGCAGCCAGCAAAGAACTGCATACATCGCCTTGTTGAGTTTGAGCCAAATGAAATCATTGATGCCATGACATTTAGTTCACCATATATCGCATGTTTACCATGCACGCATGCATCCACAATCTGGTATACGCCATGCTAATGAGACGTATATTCTGGTATGTACAATGCATGACCTGTCGTTTATGTTCATCACGCACTCGTGACATGCCATACCAGTTTTGGTATATATCCAGTTAACAAAACGGCCAGAAGTGCACCATGATAGTGTCATGTCAATCATACCGTGCATTCTTGGAAACATTTCGGCGCGCACACAAAAGACGAAAACGAAAGGCGAGTAGACAAACGTTGTCTACAAAAGTTGTCTACTCGCCTTTCGTTTTCGTCTTTTGTGTGCGCGCCGAAATGTTTCCAAGAATGCCCTCAAACCAACTCGCCCAGCTGTCCATACTGTTACATACCGTGCATGACATGCATAACATGATTGGCATGCTAGGATCTGTCATTTATGTTCGTCATACAGTCACATCGCGCAATACCAATTTTGGTGTAACGAGCAAAATGGCCGCGAGTGCACCATGAGCGTGGCATGTAAATCATGACATACATGACATGCATGTCATGGTTTCCATGTTACCACCTGTTCATGTTTTTCATACAGTCACATCGCGCAATACCAGTTTTCGGTGCATATCAATCTAACGAAAGGGCCAGGAGTGCGCTATGAGCGTGGCATGTAAATCATGTCGTACATGTCATGCATGTCACGATTTTCATGCTACGAGCTCTCTTACGTTCGTCATACAGTCGCGTGGCGCAACACCAATTTTGGTGTATATCAATCTAGCGAAACGGCCGCGAGCGCAACATGAGCAAATCATGTCGTACATGACTGGCATGTCATGATTTTCATGTGACCACCTCTCATTCACGTTCGTCATACAGTCGCGTCGCGCAATACCACTTTTGGTGTATATCAAGCTAGCGAAACGGCCGCGAATTCACCACGATCGTAGCATGTAAATCATGACATACACGAGATGCATGTCATGGTTTTCATGTTTCCACCTGTTATTCATGTTCTTCATACAGTCACATCGCTCAATACCAATTTTGGTGTATATCAATCAAGCGAAACGGCCGCGAGTGTGCCATGAGCGTGGCATGTAAATCATCTCGTACATGACATGCATGTCATAATTTGCATGTTACCACGTGTCAGTTATGTTCGTCATACAGAAATGTCTCGTCATACCAGTTTTCGTATATATCCATTCCTTTAAACGGCCGCGAGCGGCCCGAGATTATTTCATGCAAATCATGCTGTACATGACATGCGTGTCATAATTTGCATGTTAGGCCCTGTCATTATGTTCGTCATGAGCTCTTGTCACATCATACCAATTTTGGTATATGTGAAACTAACGGAACGGCCGCGAGTCCCAAGGCCGTGGAATGTAAATCATGCTGTTCATGACATGCATGTCATGATTTTCATGTTATGAGCCGTCATTTATGTTCGTACTACGGTCATGTTATGCCATACCAATTTTGGTATACATCCTATTAACGAAACGGCCAGGAGAGCACAAAGTCGTAGGCGGCTAGATAGATAGATAGATAGATAGATAGATAGATAGATCGATCGATAGATAGATAGATAGATAGATAGATAGATAGATAGATAGATAGATAGATAGATAGATAGATAGATAGATACGCTCAAAGTCGCAGAAGTTCGCTAAGAAATGCTTCGCATTTAAAAACACAGTCTGCAGGTGAGGCACGATCTAATACACAGGGTAGTCTATGAGTAAGAGATATTGTTTGCGTTTCACATGAGCATGTTTTACGGAAACTATGCTCAGATGTGGTGAAAAATGAGTTAGAATCGAGAAAGTTAACCAGGTTGGTGAAAATTACAGGTTCAAGAAGTTTGCAATAGTAGGTAGTCAGCCAGATCGGATGGTAAGTTCATGGGCGAGTTTTTGTTTCCGGACTTATGTAGTGGAACCACCTTCCCTATGTTCCATTTCGAAGCCAGAACAGGCGTGTTTATGTCTTGCTGAAAGATTTTGGTCAATATGATGCAACTGAAGCTAGTGCTTTTTAAAAGTTTGCTGTTTATTCTATGGAAACCCGCAGCTGAATTGAAGGGTAATTTATCAGTGAGTTTAGCAATACCAGATGAGTGAACTGTTACAGGATCCATGATAAGATGGTCGCGGGAATTAGTTAAGAGCAATCGCGCAAGCGTCACTTCGAATTATGTCGCCTTCTGCGTCTTTTATTACGATAGTGCTTTCGCAAGGGGGGTTTGACACGCCGATATGAAGGCGCATCCAAGCTTGCTGCAAATATGCCATGGCTCTGAACCAGCCTTTGCATCCGCACAGGGTCTGAGACAACAGACGGTGGAGCGGACGGCAACTTGACCTGAGCAGACGGCAGTTTGGTCAAAACAGACGGCCACATCAAAGAGAAACTGCTTCAATTTTCCTCCACAAATGACAAATATCGGCTACCGCTTCAACTGTAGAAAAAGTAATGTCTATTACATGGTGTCACATGTGCATTCTGTAGGTTACGAAAAGTGATGTGTGCTGACGTACGTATAAAGCGCCACGAGATTTCCGATATTTGTTCTGCAAGGTGGCGTCAAGAAGCAATGCCGGGTGCGCTCGGAACACCAACTTCAAAAATGTTGAAAACGCGAAGCATTTCTTAGCGAACCTTTGGCACTTTGGGCGTTTCTATCTATCTATCTATCTATCTATCTAGCCACCTACGTCTGGGAGCTCTCATGATCGCCTCCTTAACTTGAATGGACCAAATTTGGCATGGGAGGGTAAGACGATTTCACGAATATGACTGTCAGGTCATGACATGAATAACCTGAAAGTCCTGTCGCGTACGCCGTCAAACCCTTTCATCTAGACACATGTGGCATATAACCTTTTACCACGGGCCGCGGTGTACGGGTATGCGCCACAGGTGATTGACAGTTTATATCGACCCAGGAACGGCGAGAACAGACACTGGCAACCTAAACGCGAGAGCGTTACGAAAAACCGACATCGACAGCGTCGACCCGGCGAATGGAAAGAATGAGAATTAGGATCCCAGCAGGAATCGAACCCAAGCATTCTGCGTGGCAGTCAGGTATTCTACCACACAGCCACGCCAGGTCTATAAACTGGTTTGGAAAAACAGCCTGTGCAGGCGTAATGTCGGCGCAACGTCATTTGTGGTTGTGGGGGTGGCTATCTAATTTTACAAGAAAGCAATAAACACTATACATATGTATTCCTACGATACAGGCGTAATATAAGATTAACTTCTGTGGTTCCAGTGTTGGCTCCACTTTTATAGCAGTCTAATAAACATTACATTTGTATTTCTATGATTCAGCAAGCTATAATAAAGCATTACTCGACTCCGGAGGAATAAATTAACGAAAGCTACGTATGATATTCACATCACCGCATCGTAAAGTGCACTTAGTCCGCTAGAACGACGCAGTGTCCTCTACATTCCTTACGAGGCTGGGCAATGGCCATATGCTGACCGAGGATGATGTCAGATTGACAGCCGCTTTGTAGAGTAGGCTACGTAGGCCACATACGCCCAGGTAGTCTACGAATACGAAAAGCGCCTTCTACTGATGTTGGTCTACGTAGCACTATCCAGGCCTACCAGCCTCGACGGCCTATACCTCACCAACGCGAAGGGTGGCTACAGGTTCCGACATGTCGCCGGCTCTATCGACAAACAATTTGTCGACGAAATGACCGAGGCATCCACGATTACCAACAGCTGTACTATACCTCGTACTTCACTACACATGGGCCCCTGGTCACCGCGATCACGACCGGATCCAATAACAAGTGTTGACCAGCTGCTGGTGCTCACTGATCACGGTGATGATGACCTTGCTCAAGAACTGTCAAGAACCTCTTCCACACATGCACACGGGTTCGTGAAACGTGCGTGCGTTCTCCTTCATACGGGACATGTATAAGCACTACATATCAGCTTACCGCTTCTGGTGTTGGTAATACCCACGTTGCCGTTGGCAGCGTTACCCAACTGTAAACAACTGGTTATATAAAACACATGCGGCTATTCAACATATACGTGTGTGTATAATATTTATACAAATCTTTAGCGTCATTTTGTAAAGTTTCGCTCAGTAAAGCGGTCACCTTCCCGCGGCATGCTTCGCATACATCGACTTCCACGGTACGTGGGATCTGCCGAACATTTTTTTCTTTCTTAAAAAGAAAAATTATTTAATAGGACTTTCTTTATGCTTACAGACGAAGTGTTCTATGAAGTGCTACATACCAAGTATTTTTGATTGGAGCGCATCAGTGCAAAAATGCCATCAAAGATGCAATAAGTCACACATTTCTCTGGTTTGACAATTTTTTCCACGAACAATTAAGAAAGTTTTGCCCACAAACATTTTTTAAATAAGAATACACTTTCTTTAGAATTACCAAAATAATTATCTTGGTCAGAGAGACGGTAGAATATTTAATAAAAAATCTTAAACATTGAAGAATTTCTTCATTTTTGAGGTAATGCAACATGCATTGAAACATAAAAGTTGGGCAATCTTCATATCAGGATTGTGGCGGTTTGGACGTGTTGGTATGACATGGCCAATAAATTCTAAGCGCACATATAGACGAGGACAAAGAACACGTATGACACACAGGCGCTGTGTGTCATACGTGTTCTTTGTCCTTGTCTGTATGTGCGCTTAAGAACTCATTGTTCATATCAGGACGTCTAAAGGGGACCTCTACAGAGGCGCAGGCGAGGTTTCCCTGCTCAACATAGAAAGACAAACAGGACTTGTCTTCGGGCAAGTTGGTTCATACATGATGCGGAGCATACGAGCGCTATGAAACGGGGACGTAGACAAGAGGCACACAGGACAGGCGCTCAAGACTGAGAGGTTGCGACAGCTATGAGGTTGACGAGGGTGATGGCACCGTTGTGCTTGGTTGTTGCAGATCCTGTCCTGTGTGTGTTGCAGGCCTGTCCTGTGTGCCTCTTGTCTATGTCCCCGTTCCATAGCGCTCGTATGCTCCGCGTAGAAAGATAGATTTTAATATTTCTTTCTATTACGCACAGTTCAATAAAAGCGAGCGAAATTTGAGAGGGCACCACGGCTACAGAAATCTTGTTTTCCTCAAAAATCCTTTGCCTCAATGGTTCATGCGCGGTAAAGCCTAAAGGCACAATGTTTTTCAGCGAAATCCGTGGTAGTCGAGCGTCACACGTCTGGGATACTCGGAATGGAATATATATATATATATATATATATATATATATATATATATATATATATATATATGAAGGCCGGTCCCCGGCTGAAACGTCGGATTAATAAAAGTTTCGTGTTGCACGTCCTCTACTTCGCAAAGCATTGATTCGACTGGATCCAAGGACACTTCCTGCCTCATATTATATATATATATATATATATATATATATATATAATATATATATATATATTATATATATATATATATATATATATATATATATATATATTGTCAAGAAGTTTATTAACGGGGACTCAGCGACGGCGCACGGCAGCGACAGTCAAAGCGGGGCCGACTCTCTGCACGTCTCAGACTATTCTCCCACTGGAAGGCGCTCGAGAGGACGACCCATTACTCAGTAGGAACGCTTCGCTACAATTACCCCGTCTACGAAAAGGGAGCCGCCTGGCGACCTAGCAACTTGTCACTATGAGCGGGTCATGGTAGGGCTTCAAGCGCGCCACGTTGACAATGTCGCGCCCTCGACGGCGCATGTCCGAGGATGGTTCGAAGGGTGCGATGAGGTAGTTCACCGGGGATGTGCGTTCGACGACACGGTAGGGGCCTTCGTATTTGGGCAGTAGTTTGGAAGAGAGGCCAGGTGCAGTGGTAGGGACCGAGAGCCATACGAGCGCTCCAGGAAGGAACGTGGAGGCAGAACTGGTGGTGTCACCGCGAACGCTTTTCTGCCGCTCTTGGCTATGCGTAGTAAAGGTCTTGGAGAGCTCGCGACACTCTTCAGCAAGTCTGGCTGTGGCAGAAATAGGCGCACATTCATATCCATCCGGCTTGTAGGGAAGGATTGTGTCAATGGTGTGCGACGGGTGCCTGCCATACAATAAGAAATATGGTGAGAAACCAGTAGTGCTCTGAGGAGCGGTATTGTAGGCGTACGTGACGAAGGGCAGAATGACATCCCAATTCGTGTGGTCGGCGGCGACGTACATCGAGAGCATGTCGCCTAGCGTGCGGTTGAAGCGTTCGGTGAGGCCATTCGTCTGCGGGTGGTAAGCAGTAGTTTTGCGGTGAACAACGTTGCACTCTTTGAGAATGGCTTCGACGACTTCCGACAAGAAGACACGGCCTCGATCACTGAGCAGCTCCTGGGGTGGACCGTGACGCAGCATGAATTGGTGGAGCAGGAAGGAGGCCACATCGCTCGCTGTAGCCGCAGGGAGGGCAGCAGCTTCAGCGTATCGCGTGAGGTGGTCTACAGCGACGATGGCCCAGCGGTTACCAGCGGACGTCAGGGGAAGTGGCCGATATAAATCGATGCCAACGCGCCCAAACGGTCGGTCAGGGCAAGGTAGAGGTTGCAGACCTGCTGGCGACAGGTGCGTTGAAGTTTTGCGGCGCTGACAATTGATGCAGGAGCGAACGAACTTCTCGACGTAGCGGTACATCCCTCGCCAAAAGTAACGTTGGCGAATGCGGTGGTAGGTTTTCGATACCCCAGGGTGTGCACACTGCGGATCAGAGTGGAACGACTCGCATATGTCATATCGCAGACTGCGGGGTATTACTAGTAGCCACGGGCGGCCGTCGCCGTTGTAATTGCGTCGGTGGAGCAGGTCGTCGCGAACGGCGAAATGGTGGGCTTGACGACGCAACAAGCGAGTGGATGGTGTGGCCGATGGATCAGTCAGCAAGTCTATCAGTGAGGCAATCCATTGATCCTTGCGCTGCTCGGTAGCGATGGTGTGAATATCGATGGAAGAAACGACAAAGTGAGACGCTGAGTTGTGGGCATTGTCGTCAGGCAAGGGAGAGCGCGACAGGGCGTCGGCGTCTGCATGCTGACGTCCGTTGTGGTACAGCACGCGGATGTCGTAGTCTTCCAGGCGAAGTGCCCAACGGGCAAGACGGCCTGAGGGATCCTTCAATGACGACAACCAGCACAGTGCATGATGGTCGGTGACGACATCAAATGGGCGACCATACAAATAAGGTCGGAACTTTGTAAGGGCCCAAATGATTTCCAGGCATTCTTTCTCCGTGACGGTGTAGTTGGTCTCGGCTTTAGTAAGCGTACGACTTGCATATGCGACAACATATTCCGGGAACCCAGGTTTGCGCTGCGCAAGGAGAGCACCGAGGCCAACACCGCTGGGGTCCGTGTGTACCTCTGTAGGGGCCGTAGGGTCGTAGTGGCGTAGAATGGGAGGAGACGTCAACAAACGACGGAGCTTTGCGAAAGCGTCGTCGCATTATGACGACCACGAATTGAGGGGCCCGTTACTTCCAAGGAGCTTCGTCAGCGGTGATATGATAGTCGCGAAGTTTCGGATGAAGCGCCGAAAGTAGGAGTATAGTCCTACGAATATGCGCAGTTCTTTGACGGACGTAGGTTTGGGGAACTCTGTCACGGCCCGAAGCTTGGCTGGATCTGGGAGGATGCCGTCCTTGGACACCACGTATCCTACTATCGTCAGCTGCCGTGCTGCAAATCGGCACTTCTTGAGATTCAGTTGTAGCCCGGCGTCGCTCAAGCGCGTCAAAACCTGCCGCAGGCGTTGAAGGTGTGTTGAGAAGTCCGGGGCGAAAACGACGACGTCGTCGAGGTGGCATAGGCACGTGTGCCATTTCAAGTTGCGCAGAACGGTATCCATCATGCGCTCAAAGGTCGCGGGCGCATTGCACAGCGCAAACGGCATGACTTTGAATTCGTACAAGCCGTCGGGTGTGACAAACGCTGTCTTCGGTCGAGCGTCATCAGCCATGGGGACTTGCCAGTACCCTGAGCGCAAATCGAGCGATGAAAAGAACTCTGCTCCTTGCAGGCTGTCAATGGCATCGTCTATTCGAGGTAGGGGATAGACGTCCTTACGGGTGATATTATTGAGTTGTCGGTAGTCCGCACAGAACCGCACAGAGCCGTCCTTCGCAACGAGAACGACAGGAGACGCCCACGGGCTGTTTGAGGGTCGAATAACGTCGCGGCGAAGCCTGGTCTTCGTCTTGCTCGGTAATTACACGACGCTCTGTTGGCGACACGCGATATGGACGTTGCCGCAGTGGTGGTTGGGCGCCAGTGTCGATGCGATGCGTGACAGCACACGTGCGGCCGAGAGAAGTTTGCGCTACATCGAACGAAGAACGAAATTCTTCCAACAGGCATAGAAGCTGGGAACGCTCGACTGACGTAAGGTGTTCAGGAATAGAGGAACCAAATAAATCAGCGGGTGACGAATCAGATGTGGAAACAGCACTGAGCGAATGGGAGTTGGCGCAGTGCGTGTCACCCGGTGCGTCCATAACTTGTGCGTCTTCGATGGCTTCAGCTCTGCCGGGACATTCCCCTCGCACCAACCTAACAATGTACGGGGATGGGTTCGTAACAAAAATGTCGGTGTCGCCCTGAATGACTTGAACGGTCGCAAATGGCACCAACAAGCCTTTTCTAGTGAAGACGCGGTCAGATGGAGAGAGGAGTGCAACGGCGTCGGCGAGACCGGTGCAGCAGACTGACACAGCCGTTGACGAGTTTGCAGGAAGTGTGGTGTCGTCTTTGACGAGTACCTTGGTCGCAGCCGGTTGACTGTCCGCCGGCGTCAAATCTGAGAATGGTGAGAGCTCTATTTCGGCTGGTGCGCAACGAATTACGGCGGCGTGACGGGCGAGAAAATCCCATCCCAGGATGACGTCGCGAGAGCATGAGGAAATTATGATGAATTCGACGGCGTACAGAGCGTCCTGAATCACGACACGGGCTGTGCACACCGCTGTCGGGTGAATACTGTGAGCGCTGGCTGTACGTAGGGAGAGCCCGGAAAGTGGCGTCGTCACTTTTCGTAGTAGTCGGCTAAATTTAGCGTCCATAACGGAAACGGCAGCTCCAGTGTCTACAAGGGCCGATGTGCGCACACCATCTACAAACACGTCTACTACGTTTGATGGGCTTTGCTGAGGGCTTTGGCTGTTGGATAGCGTCGCAGCCCTTGCCTCTTGGACTGCGACGACTAGTTTTCCTGGTCTCGTGCGACCGGACGAGGCCGCATCGGTGACAGTGAGCGGCGTCGTGGGGACGGTGACCGACGGTAGATGGACCTGGGCGTGACGTCGGTGACATAGGCGGCAGCGGGTCATAATACGGGCGGCTGGACTGGTTGGTGACGGCTGATCCGACTCGAGGCGGCTGCACGCGGTTGCAATAGCGGGCTACGTGACCGGCGCAACCGCGCGCAAAGCAGATCGGGCGGTTGTCGGAAGTGCGCCATCGGTTTGCCGGGCTAGGTCCCATCCACGTGGCAGGACGCGAGGGACGGGGCGGCTGCTGATATGACGACTGCATGGTTGGCTGCAGTCGGGGCGTATGGACGATGTCGGCGTACGCAGCCGGCACACTCGCTTCGAAGGCCTGAGGCCTAAGGTCCCTATATTTTTCAAAGGTAGCGCAAACTCCTCCTCTCAGCGCCGTTTCCTCCTCGCCCGGCCGCCATTATTGGGCGATACTCGCAAGGCACGCCCGGCCCGCATGCGGCGCGTCGGAGCGCTTGCTTGTACTTCCACAGAAACGCGACATTTCTGGGCGCAGATTCACACAGCTGTTTGTAAGTAAGATATGTAGTAAAACTAGTTTGTGGTTGGTCGGTACATTAGCTATCATTTCGCGTTTTATAAGCACCAAATCGCACACTGGTGCCGGCATATATAAGAAATCTCATTGTGGCACCTTACGCGCGAACAGCTTTCTGGACTTGGGACCTCTTTTGACAACTTGAAAACCTAGCATTTGTGCATTGTATTTGAGTTCATAAGTATAGGATGCGTCGCTCGCACCAGGCGAACAAGAGGCATAACATATTAAACGCAATCCAAAAAGTATTTGCAGCTGCCGTTTTTCTTTTCGGATACTGTGGTGTTTGTTCACAAGACGCATTTCGGAAAATCAGACGCTACATCAAATTTAACACACAACACGGCGGAGGCACCTATTTGCTAAATACCCCCAGCGCGCATTCTTTTAAATTTCGAACTGGGTTGACGCGCTTCTGTTGCCCCTCAGGTAAATATCTTTTTGGTTCCATCGTGTGCTGCTCGTGCTCATTAATTGAAGCTAGCTCTTTAATTGGAGACTGTTCCAGACTGGCCGCTTCAGAAATATGGAGGGAACCGCATTAGTCTTTAGCTTCTTGCAGCCATTTGTCGCAGGGATAACTGGCTCAAACTGATCGTCCGTGAAGTGTTTCTGAAATATACAGACATCCTCCAATATGCCCTCTGTAATTTGCCTAACCAAATACGCCCGAACTGCTCAAAACTACAACAAATAATAAAGCGCATCAAAGACAAACATGCAGCAACTGTCTTACAACTATTATTACTATTGAACACAGAGTATCAGTAACACTGAATCCGAAACACTGAGAAATGCGGATAAATTAAAAAAATATATAAAAACCGACAACACAAAGGATAAAAACTTACACCTGCTTCAAATAAACATATAGTTCAGGAAAAAAAATTAGAGGTTTGGAGAACAAACATGCGTTTAAAATTATAGTTTGCATACGGGCAGCTTTGCAGCATATTGCTAAGTAAATTTTTTTTACGTTCAGCAAATTACGCTGATCGATCCATGCTACTTACTTGCCATGTCTCTTTCTTTATCGTACAATCTCATCACCACCCTCTATTTATGAGGTCTAAAGGAACAGCTCCGAGTTTCTCAGAGGAAGCTTTTTAACGACTTTTCGCAAATGAATTTTGTAAAATCTACGGGTCGCGCCAGGGTTGAGCGAGAAAACAGACATCTTGCAAAGATTTTTTCTCAAACGTTGCAGTAAATTTTCGCAGAACAATTATTTTCGCTGTAAATGTAGTGTGCGAGAAAGCGTTGCCGAAAATGTCACGCCGCTTTTTTTTTTTGTCTAACTTAGGCATCAGTATCGAGCCTTAGTTCTATCTAAAAGAGTTCGAATGGCAAATATATGCGAAAGGGTTTAATAGTGGTCGATCTACCTCACAAAGCCTACCGTCGTGGCAATCGAAATTCTTTCTCCAGATAAAATGGAACCATAATGCTCGCCGTTTGAGGTTTTCCTTTCCACTGGGCACAAAAAAAAAAAAAAGCTTGACACCCTTGGCAATGCTGTTCGAGCAGCCAACAGCGCAACAAGTTGGCATCTGGCTGCAGCCGATGGCATCTTGCAAACTGTAAAAAGCTATAAGAAGCCCGCGCTCACGCACAGCGTGCACGTGCGGCGGTGTTTCTACGCCCACTAATGGCGTCGTTTTCCGGCGCCAGAGCAGGAGGCGGAGGGGTCATCGGGAATAACTGGTCACGTGTCGAGCCTGGTCCAATAGGGGAGCACAAAAGGGCGAAGAAGAGAGGAGAGACGCCGAGGACGGGGAGGAAATTCTCCCTTTCCTTTTCGGACAATGGTTTGCGCTACCTTTGAAAAAATACAGGGACTTTACTGAGGCCTGGTGACGGCTCCAGCGTATGGGATTCTCTCGGTGGATTTCATGCGTGGTGGTCGCGTCGTCCGCGATGCCGAGTTTTCTCGGGCTCTCGCCGATCGTCGTGCCGCTGCGAACGGTTGCGTCGTCCGCTACGCCCAGCACCTCTCTCGGATTGAGTTTCGACTCTCTGTGATGTCCGTGCCTCTGGCCGATCGTCGTGCCGTGACGGTTCCCACGTCAGCCAAGCCGAGCACCTCTCACCGATTAAGGCTCGCCTTTCCGTGATGTCCTCGTGCACCTGCTCATCGTGCCCCGTCCATGAACTTCACTGACAGGATCCCCCACCCCTACTCTTTCCTTTTACTCTTTTAATCCCTCCTTATCCCATCCCCCTGAGAGCTACTGCTGAGGTGTCATCCCCTGAGATAGACAATTGCGGGGCTCTCAATTTTCTTCACTTCCTGTTTTTTTTAATATTATCAAGAATCACTCCCCCCCCCCAGCGTATGTTCGCGGGGGCACCACAGGGAGCGCTGGGGGCGGCCTGGCTGCAACTTGTGCGTAACTGAGCGGCGCAGACGCCGGAGGGGGCTGGTGGTATTCCGGCATAACCTCCGCGATTTCCTGCTCGATAGCCCGGCGTAGGGGAGGCAGCAGTGTGGTCGACGACTGTACAACATCCTGCGGGTGAGAGAAGGCCAGTAAGGAGAACTGGCGGGCAATTTCCTCCCGCATGAATGACTTGATTTCGGCGAGTAAGACGGAGTGGTCCGACTCGGCCGACAAGCCAGCGAGATCGGCGTCGCGTGATGGAGGTCGACGCGTCATCAGCCGCTGCCGGCGTAGCTCCTCGTAGCTTTGGCACAGCGTGACGACCTCTGCCACAGTGCGAGGGTTTTTGGCGAGTAGCATGGTGAAGGCATCGTCGCCGATGCCTTTCATGACGTTCCGGATCTTGTCGGCCTCAGACATGGTTGCGTTGGCTTTCTTGCACAAGTCGAGCACGTCTTCAATGTAGCTCGTGAAAGACTCGCCGGACTGCTGGGCTCGTTCACGTAACCGCTGTTCGGCTTGCAGCTTGCGAACGGCAGGGCGGCCAAACACGTCGATGATGGCGGTCTTGAAAGCGGACGACGTAGCGAAATCGGACGCGTGGTTGTTGTACCATAGACTTGCCACACCCGCCAGGTAGAAAACGAGGTTGCTCAGTTTGCCTGCCTTGTCCCATTTATTGGGGACGCTCACACGCTCGTAGATCGCGAGCCAGTCCTCGACGTCGGTGCCATCCGCGCCGGTGAAGATAGGAGGGTCGCGGATGCGGGGGACACCCGGACATGGCGTCGGTGCAAGAGGAGGCGTTTGCTGGGCGGCGTCTTGAGTCATGGTAGCAGGCACGGTACGGGATCGAAGCTCCAAGGGCATCGAATGCTTAAAGGGCACAACACTCTCCACCAAATTGTCAAGACGTTTATTAACGGGGACTCAGCGACGGCGCACGGCAGCGACAGTCAAAGCGGGGCCGACTCTCTGCATGTGGAGCGTGCTCTCAGAGAAGAGAATGACCCACTGGAAGGCGCTCGAGAGGACGACCCATTACTCAGCAGGAACGCTTCGCTACAATATATATATATATATATATATATATATATATATATATATATATATATATATATATATATATATATATATATATATATATATATATATATATAAGGGTTATGGGAAGTATCACGCAGGCCCTGGTACTGTAGGAAGGTATTTGAGACACGACGTACGGAGCACAGTTTGTTTCGACGTTTCGGCCGTGGGACCGGCCTTCGTCCAGGCATACAGGGCATAAAAAATCGCGCACTTATATATGCCAACGATTGGGGGCCCCCAAACACGTGTTCTAGTATAACAAACAGGCAATTTTATATCAGTACAAAAAATTTTCTGATCAAAATTACAGCACTGTGTTATATCACCATGTGTCAGTCATAGGCAAGTGATGTGGCTTAACGGGATACATGTGTAAGTACATAGCGACAACGTAGGAATAGCCATAAGCGTTTTCATACAAAGACAGCAATGACAGTCGGTTCGTGAAAGATGCGCGTTCAAGATGACAAAACTGACAAAAAAAAGGAGAAAGAAAGTAGCAACAGTAAAATACCTGAAACAGTGAAAGTATAATGACGGAAATACAGCGGTGACATTGAGCAGCATTACAAAAGTTCTTGCTTTTTCACGTTCTACATTCTCAGTAGAACGCACTTTTGGAAGGCGAATGCCACTGTCATCATACTGGTTTGTGCAAAAGAAGCACACTTGTTGCTGTTGAACAAGACAAATCACGCGGAAGGAAGACAGGTCAGTGTGCCTGCATCCTCATTGATACCATCCGTTAGAGTGTTAAACTTGAATATCAAGTATGATTCCCGGAGCTCGCGGTCATGATTTGAGCGAAAACCAGATTGGCCTGGCATGCGAACATGTCGTGATAACGGTAGATGAAGGGAAGTATTTACATGCGATTTTTGGTTACTAAAGCGTATTCTGAATGGAGTTTCCGTCTGACCAATATATTGTTTTGAACAGGCACTACATTCCAACATGTACACGACATTGTAGGTGTCGCAGTCAAACTTGCCACGAATCTTTATACTAAAGTTTGAAGACGTGCTTGCGGCATTGTGTGTGGTTTGCATGTGCAAACACACTTTCCACCGTGGTTTGTGGCAAGGGGCGCAGCCACTATCTTTAGGGGCACCGATTTTCGATGACGTTAACATGTCGCGAAGGTTCTTTGACCGTCGGTAAACAACACGAGGTGGCTCAGGAAAGATTTTTTTAAGATGATCACTTTGTGTTAGGATGTTGTGGTGCCGTTTTAATATAGCAGATACCTTTGGAGGTGATGATGAAAATGTTAGAACAAGATTCGTTTGGCCAGAACTGTCGGTCCCTTCACTGCCTTTAAGAATGTCAGCGCGGTTAAGCAGGTCGGCTCAGTCTATGGCATCGTCACTTATTTTATTGCGATATCAATTATATGGACAGTCTCGGCTGATTTTTGCCGTTGGTGGCCGCCGTCATTCACCGTATATGTATATGTGTATATATATATAGAAAAACCACAAAGAAAAATAATTCAGAAATTCTTCCCGACGCGCGGAATCGAACGGGCGACCTCTCGATTTGCAGCCCGGCGCGTTAGACGTTAGGCCACGACAGCACACTCTTTCAGCCTGCTAGCGGCGAGCTATTTATATACACCATGTAATTCAGGATGCTTTCTTAGTGGCCACATAGATGGCGCGACGTGCGCGCGCGCTTTAAAGATCGTCGCCCCGCCCCTGCGAACGCCGTTGCTGTTCGCTCTACAGGGCGTCGTCGCTTTCGTGCGCTTATCTCAAGGAAAGAAGGGGCGGCCGGTGGGGTGCTTCGATTCGCTCGCTGCAGCGGCCGCGTTTGCGAAAGGAGCCCGCTGTTCAAACAGAAATAAGTAACAACTGTCACAATTAGTTCGCGCTCGTCTTGTTTATATACACCTCTTACATCAGTATCCTTTCTGAGTTACGACGTAGATGGCGCGATGTCCGCGCGTGGCGCGCGTGGCGCGCTTTAAAGATCGTGACCCCGTTCCTGCGAACGTGGTCGCCTTTGTGCGCTTATCTTGAGGAAAGAAGGGGGCGGCTGGCGGGGGAGCGGGGGGTTGTATATCTTGTGCTCTCCCGGCGATGTCTGCGCTGAAGTGACAGAGCGTACGAAGGTCGCTTCGACGCTGCAGCGGCCGCGTTTGCGAAAGAGGCGCGCTGTTCAAACGGAAATAAGTAACACTGGTACAGTTCGTTCGCGCTCGTCCTGTGTGTACCTGTTCAGTTCGTTTCGTGCGTCCTGCTTTATGTTTGAGCAGTACGCTTCCAGTGTCGAGCTGTGACGCATGATAGTTCGCGCTCGTCCTGTGTGCGTTCTTTTCGTGCGTCCTTTGGGCTCGAGCGACGCGCTGGCAATTTCGAGCTGCTTTCCGTTCTTCGCATTACATTCCAATTTATTGCTATCGCATTCATTGCTTCGCCGTTGCGGCGAAACTGTGACTTTTTTCCCGGGTATTTTCTTTTTACTAGGGAACTAGGTCTGCGTGGTCTGCGTGGCGCATTGTGGGGGTTCGCACGGTGCGCAGTCACGCCATGATGAAGTAGCTCCGTGGAAACGTTTGCAACAGAGTTCGCGAATGTGGCTGGCAATGATGGCAACACCTTTGAAGCTTACGTGAAGACCATCGGCTGCCAGCACACTGGTGAGGGGCAGCCATTGGAGACCATGGTCTATGAAAAACACTTTTTTGGAACGCCTGCAGTAGTTGCGTAGCAGTCTATTGAAGTACGTGGCTTCCATGTTGCACCGATGAACAAAGGCAAGGTTTCGGCTGCCATTACGACGATTAGGGCAGCGTGGAAGAACGAGTGTAGCGTAAATCCTGGAAATATGAGGTTTGGCGTTCATGACGTGTTCAAACAGGGATCGGTATCTTCCGAATGCTACAGCACCATTTGTTGAAGAAATGTCGTTCGTACCGATGTGGAGAACGAGGGCGGTTGCAGTTTCTGGCGCAAGGTCAAGTACCTGAAACAGTGAAAGTGATAATGACGGAAATACAGCGGTGACATTGAGCAGCATTACAAAACTTTTTGCTATACTGGACTACCGCCTTCATCTCTCAAGTGGGTGCGTACATCACCGACGCACGGTCTTTACTTGACCTTGTGCCAGAAACTGCAACCGCCCTCGTTCTCCACATCGGTACGAACGACATTGCTTCAACAAATGGTGCTGTAGCATTCGGAAGATACCGATCCCTGCTTGAACATGTCATGAACGCCAAACCTCATATTTCCAGGATTTACGCTACACTCGTTCTTCCACGCTGCCCTAATCGTCGTAATGGCAGCCGAAACCTTGCCTTTGTTCATCGGTGCAACATGGAAGCCACGTACTTCAATAGACTGCTATGCAACTACTGCAGGCGTTCCAAAAAAGTGTTTTTCATAGACCATGGTCTCCAATGGCTGCCCCTCACCAGTGTGCTGGCAGCCGATGGTCTTCACGTAAGCTTCAAAGGTGTTGCCGTCATTGCCAGCCACATTCGCGAACTCTGTTGCAAACGTTTCCACGGAGCTACTTCATCATCGTGACTGCGCACCGTGCGAACCCCTACAATGCGCCACGCAACCTCTTCCGGTGAGCGCCAACATGTGTCCCCTGTGGGTGCTGCACACAATTCTGCTTCTTCAAACCGAGGTGCAACCCGGCAAGATCGGACTGAGCCTCCCGCCGCCGTGGGTCATCGCTACCCTACCCGCCGAAACACCGGTCGAGGGAGTGCCGCCGACTGACGACAGGCGCCAGCGGTTGGTGGCAATGTTTTAAGTCTTCCTTCGCGAGAGTTTTTAGAAGCTAGCAAAATTGTTGAGAAAAAAGTTCGTTCCGAACTACATGTATGCTCACTTACGAGATACTTAAATGCTTCTGTAGTCCCGAAAGGTATATAGATAAGGTTTAAACCAGCTACATCCGAACTTTCGGCCTCCAACAAAGCAAAATGGCAGGAAGTAATAAACAAAGCTTCCTTAGATCTAATTCCTATAATAATTGACCATTATAAGTCTTGTACGCAGAACCTTCAGTACACAGAAACTCGACTGTTAAGTAGGCTAGGGCAGCATGAATCAGAGTGTCTGAATGCCTATGAGGAACATAAGAGGGCCACGTTAAGCAAGACCAAGAAGAAGAAGTTTTTACGCGATGGCCTACATACGCATGAGCGCGCCGTTGAGGCGACCAAATATGCCGCAAGACATTCGAAAGATTTGAAAGACCAGTCCCCTCAAGTGGATAGTGTTGATAGTGTTGGAAACCTTTAAAAAATAGTCCTTTCCCAACGCACAGGTGGGTGCTCTGTCGAAGGGTCTCAACTTTTGCCCCGCGTCGGGTGTCTTCAATGAGTTTCAACTCTTTAAAGATTTACACAATTTTCCCCGCAATTTGCGCCTCAGAGAATACTATCATGACCGCCGAAGCCCGAACGAAATCCGACCAGCACTACTACATCACTGCCACATCGCGACAAATGTCTAGACATTTACATAAACGCTGTACAACGCGACATTTTAGATGCCTATAAGAAAGCGGTGCCTTACCGCCGCAACCTGTCCAAAGAAGAGAGAGTCGCTCTCGAACAATTGTCGAGAAATCATGACATCATCATAAGACCAGCCGATAAAGGGGGGGCTATTGTCATTCTTGACAGTGTTGATTATATTAACAAGGCCGACAGGCAACTTTCAGACGCCACTTTTTACAAGGCTTTGCCTTCCGATCCGAGCAGCGAATTCAAATCTAAGCTTAAGGACGCACTTACGTCACTACTAAAACTTGGTAAATTGGACGAAAAGGCAGTCCGCAATTTGTTACCACTCAGTCCGTAGCGGGAAGATTTTGCATGCTTCCTAAAATTCACAAGCAGAATAATCCTGGCCGCCTCATCATTTCTGGGATTGGCACCGTCACCGAAAACTTATCCCGTTACGTTGACTTCCTCATTAACAAGATTCCAGCCACATTTCCGTCATTCATCAGAGACACCAACCATTTTCTTCAAGAAATTCGTAGATCTTCATGTTCCATCTGGTTCAATGCTAGTAACGCTGGACGTAGCATCACTATACACTAACATACCGCATAAAGATGGTATTTCTGCAGTTATAAAGGCCTATGAAAGTTCTCTTTTGATAAACATATCGATGAAGAAGCACTTGCTACTCTTCTGATACTTATCCTTGAATTAATCAATTTTGAATTCAACAACATGCACTACGTACAAGCTAATAGCACCTCGATGGGTGCGAAGGTAGACGCTAACTACGCCAATATTTTCATGGGCGTTCTGGAAGGCGAATTTTTAAGTAAAACCACGTTTCAACCTTTCTACTATGGGCGCTTTATTGATGCTAATTTTTCTTATCTGGACGCATGACGAAGCAAGTCTGCTCGGTTTCATTCAGGAGTTTAATAATTTCCACTCGTCTGTTAAGTTCTCGCTACCATTTTTCGCGCACTTCTGTAAATTTTCTCGACGTAACAGTCACTATTTCCGAAGGGCAACTTGCCACAAAGTTGTTCCGCAAGCCCACTGACCGGCATCAATTTCTGCATTTTCAGAGCGGCCACCCCCCGACATTGCAAAACAGGAATTCCTTATAGCCAGGATCACCGTTTTAAACGATTATGCTCTGACCGTACAGATTTCATTGAAAATTGTAACAGGCTCAGAAGTTCCCTAGTAAAAAGAAAATAGCCGGAAAAAATAATTCACGATGCCATAGCCTGAGCCGACCTGCTTAACCGCGCTGACATTCTTAAAGGCAGTGAAGGGAACGACAGTTCTGGCCAAAGCGAATCTGTGTTCTAACATTTTCATCATCAGCTCCAAAGGTATCTGCTATATTAAAACGGCACCACAACATCCCTAACACAAAGTGATCATCTTAAAAAAATCTTTCCTGAGCCACCTCGTGTTGTTTACCGACGGTCAAAGAACATTCGCGACATGTTAACGTCATCGAAAATCGGTGCCCCTAAAGATACTGGCTGCGCCCCTTGCCACAAACCACGGTGGAAAGTGTGTTTGCACATGCAAACCACACACAAGTGCCGCAAGCACGTCTTCAAACTTTAGTATAAAGATTCGTGGCAAGTTTGACTGCGACACCTACAATGTCGTGTACATGTTGGAATGTAGTGCCTGTTCAAAACAATATATTGGTCAGACGGAAACTCCATTCAGAATACGCTTTAATAACCACAAATCGCATGTAGATACTTCCCCTTATCTACCGTTATCACGACATGTTCGCATGCCAGGCCACTCTTTCGACCAAATGAAAGCAACCATTCTTGAATCTGGTTTTCGCTCAAATCATGACCGCGAGCTCCGGGAATCATACCTGATATTCAAGCTTAACACTCTAACGGATGGTATCAATGAGGATGCAGGCACACTGACCTGTCTTCCTTCCGCGTGATTTGTCTTGTTCAACAGCAACAAGTGTGCTTCTTTTGCACAAACCCAGTATGATGACAGTGGCATTTGTCTTCCAAAAGTGCGTTCTACTGAGAATGTAGAACGTGAAAAAGCAAGAACTTTTGTAATGCTGCTCAATGTCACCGCTGTATTTCCGTCATTATACTTTCACTGTTTCAGGTATTTTACTGTTGCTACTTTCTTTCTCCTTTTTTTTGTCAGTTTTGTCATCTTGAACGCGCATCTTTCACGAACCGACTGTCATTGCTGTCTTTGTATGAAAACGCTTATGGCTATTTCCTATCGTTGTCGCTATGTACTTACACATGCATCCCGTTAAGCCACATCACTTGCCAATGACTGACACATGGTGATATTACACAGTGCTGTATTTTGATCAGAAAATTTTTTTGTACTGATATAAAATTGCCTGTTTGTTATACTAGAACACGTGTTTGGGGGCCCCCAATCGTTGGCATATATAAGTGCGCGATTTTTTATGCTCTGTATGCCTAGACGAAGGACCGGTCCCACGACCGAAACGTCGAAATAAGCTGCGCTCGGTACGTCGTGTCTCAAATACCTTCCTACAGTACCAAGGCCTGTATGATACTTCCCATAACCCTTACACACACACACACACACACACACACACACATATATATATATATATATATATATATATATATATATATATATATATATATATATATATATATATATATATATATATATATATATATATATATAAGAGGGCTATTCGAAAAGTAAGGGCCGTTTGCTACTACTTAAATATTTACCCGTCAGAATGAAGATTTATTCGTGCAGCGCCATTTGTTAATCCTTCGCGAAGGTACTGAGGTTCTTGTTCCTATTCAGCAGTCGTCTGCTTGTCGGGGAATGCAAACCAATATGTTTGCGCAAATCGTTGCTCGCGCCTGTTGTGAAGTGCGAGCTGTAATTCAATCTTTGCTCGCAAAAGGATCATCAACTTCTCAAATTCATGCGATGTTTTGCCTAGTTTATGGACATGAAGTGATGAGTGAAGGAAAGGTCATAAAAAGGTGTCGCGACTTCACAAATGGCCGCACAAAAGTGCACGCCGAACAGCGGATTGGAAGGGCCAGAATCCAGACCAATGAAACTGTTTAACTGGACCGGGAATTGCGATGAGATCAACGACTGACAGTTAGTCGACAGTTCGGATGAATTTCCTCTTGTCAGCCGCATTACAATTCTCATGATTGCAGCGGAAAAGCTCAGACATTACAGAGTATGTGCAAGGTGGATACCAAAAATGCGTATCGGCCAACTCAAACAGCAAAGAATTTCCAGGCGGCGAACTTCTATGCAGAGGGACTAAATAAAATGGTACAGCGGTAAGAAACGTGCTTAGAACTTAACGGTGATTATGTAGAAAAGTGAAGTTTTGTGCTAAACTAAACCAGGCAATAAAATGTTTCTACTAACGCATATTTAGTTTTTTGGGGAACAAATGGCCCTTATTTTATGAATAACCCTACCTTGTGTATCGCTGGTTATTGTAGTGGGCGGATCCATATATGCATAGGTAGTCAATTGAACGCTTCGCATGTTGGTCCCTACAGTCGAATATACATACATACATATATATATATATATATATATATATATATATATATATATATATGTATATATATATATATAATATTGTCACGGGGTCGTGACGTCGACGAAGGCAACATTCGGCGTGTCGAAGATGAAACTTTTTATTTGGCCGAACTTGTCGCCGGGGAACGGAAAGTCAGACTACAGCAATACACACTGTACACTGATAGCGGCGAACAGAGCGTCGGCCGTCGATAATACTGATCATTGCTTGGACGCGCCGTCTTTTGTACATGTGACAGCGAGCATTCCAGCCTTATCGCTGGTGGCTGCGTTAGTTCCCGAAAAGACTCAGCTGTTCGCGTTACCACGCTCAAGTCTAACAGATCATCCCAAAGTAACCTGGAACGTTCCCAGACAATCTGGCGTGGTTTGCGCAAGGCAGTAGTAACGCGTGAAATGGGGCGTTAACATAAATCATAGAAAGAGAGGAGTGCGTGTGGCATTATACATAGGCCCACGTGCTAGGCTACAGACATTTAACGCTTGACATGTAGAAAAGAGAGATAACTTTGTCTACTTTCTTTTTGCAGGAACCGTTGCGACCAGGCAGGATCGAAACCACGTCGTTAAGGTCTGGGGATGATCGACTGTCGTGGCGCAGTACATGTGCTCGCCTTGGCTAATAAAGCAAAACACTAGAGCTGTGCGCCGTGGTAAATGAGCTGCTCTTTCGCATAGTTAATGATCGTTGGCCCAATATCGCAGCTACGGACATGAAAACAATGAGAAATTACGTTTATCCGACGTTCCGACCGGGAACCTGTCTTTTTTTACGAGTGGAGTTGACTGGTACAGTCACTGGATTCATACAGATTGGCTCACTTGCAGATATAGGTGGGGTGAATGCAGGCCCGTAGCCAGGGGGGAGGGGGGCTAGGGCGCCCCCGCCCCCCGAAATTTTGGTGACGTATGTATTTTTACCAAAAGTAATGAACATAGGTGTTTTTCTCAAATAGTCAAGGTTTTCATCAAGTGCCCCCCCGAACAAATTTGCTGGATACGGGCCTGGGTGAATGCCTGTGCAGCACTTAACAGCAGCACGAATACTTTGCACTAAGAGCGAGAGGGGCGTGCCCGTACAGTATCAGGAGAAACGACAGACCACAACAGCAAAGAAAAAGTTGCGGGCGTTTGAAGACTGCCCGGTACTAATCTAGGTAAAACAAAGCACATGTTAATCAGCAAGCAGAATTCCATTGATTCCAGGGAGTGCGGCCGCACCTGTGTGTATTGTACGCAGTGTGCCTGGCGAATTCTCTGTTCTTGTTGTTGCGGAGGTCTCCCGTCGGACCAAGTGGCAGAAGAACCTCTGGCGCCTGCACGAGCAGAGTCGTACACCTTGTTTGCCACATCCCGCGCCCAAAGCCGCTTTCCGTCGGTATGGACCGTACGTCGACGGCACCCAGTATTGTCATTCGCCCGTGGCTGCACTCAACAGGTGGACGGCGCCATTCATGTCAAGTCACGGTGCTGCTCCCAAATTTGTAACAATGAAATGAGCATGCGGGTCAGAAATGCGCGTGCACTTTGATATTCGGCACGCGAAGCCACCCACTAAATATATATATATATATATATATATATATATATATATAGCCAGTTGGCGCGCGTGACGGTGCAAGTTGTAGCGAGCGCGGGCCAAGAAACCACCGTCAACTTATCAGCCTACCGCTGCGACGGAGCCGCGGAGTAGCGGCCGCAGCTGATTTCGTTCGCTCAAACCACGGCTGAGGGCAGCGTTCACGCGGCGCGCGCGGGCGCTTGTCACGTGGTTCTTTTTGTATTCCGCGGGCTTTCTTTACAGCTTGGAAAAAATGGTATACGTGAGACTTTCTTTATCGCAAACAATGCAATTGGGGTTTCTAAAGACGCTCTCTAACTTTGCAAGCAGCATTTCTTGCCTAAAGGCAATATTTAGCAATTTAGTTAAATCGTCCTAATTAACAAATTAGTTAATTACAAAACAAAATATTTTCTGTAGTTCGCAAGGTGGCTGTCAGCAATCTGCAACTGATTTCACTTGCCTGCCTCTAATATTGTATTTTTAACCCTTGGCTAAAGATAGCTGGGACACCCTGTATATATATATATATATATATATATATATATATATATATATATATGTTTGTCTGTGTGTGTGTGTGTGTGTAAACGTAGGCACGCGGCGGAGCGGCCGTGGGCGCAGTAATAGAACTGAAGGAGACCCCGTTGGAAATAAAAGCAAGGTTTTGTATTCGACGTCTCGGCCGGCGTCCAGCCTTCGTAAGGAATGTGAATATAGTGTGTTCGTGTCGCTTTCTATGCAAAAAGTTCGAAATAATAGTAAAAAAGGTGGGCTGGGCATGAAGGCTGAGAGGCCTTGTAAACGAGAAGAACGCGCTTTATTCGAACATGATGGTGGCGGGAGCGAGATTAAACGTGTCCCGTGCCTCGCTTGGGCCCGCCGTTGATCTGCCATAATGACGCCGCAGGTGGCGCTACTGATTAGATAGGCCGCTACGCTACCGCACATGCGGGCGCTCACATCCGGCCCCTCCTTGTTTGACCAAGTCCCAGTGGCTTCACTGCGAGAGAGAATAGTCCTTCGAGCGCTCGGGTGGGCGCCTTTGGCGATTGGGTCGCGATGAGGGTATCGCTGGAGGCAACACTGCAGGCCTAATGGACACTGGTGGTTGAGACAACTCATTGCCAACACTGGGAGAGCCAGATGAGTCACACAAAGGCAACTCTTGGGTTTTTACAATGTAAGGCTCGACATGAGGTGGCACGTAGTGCTTGAGTTGAGAGACGTGCGCTATCCTGTTTAGGAGTCGATCACGAGGACCTTGACCAGTTACGCGGCTAACGACAAACGTAACGGGTGATTTCTGGTCGGTGATTTGGTATATTCTCTTGAATTTGGGTCCCAACGTTCCAGTTCCATCCGTTACAGGCTCTTGGCGGCGCACCCAGATGAACTGGCTGACTTCGAAAGAGTGGTGTCGATGGGACTGATCATATGCTGTCTTCCGTTTCCCTTGTGCTTCCTCGGCATTGCTTGCTGCTATGGCCCGGTTCTGAGACAGCTTCAGGAGACGGTCTCGCAGGGTCCTGTCTGTGGCGGGACGGTGGCGTTGATATCTGAGCTTTGGGACGTATCCATAAAGTAGTTCAAAGGGAGCGAAACAGCTGCTGGCGCTGTAGCTTGTGTTGGTGGAAAAAGCAGCTTCTTCGAGTTTGCTTTCCCAGGAGGTCGGGTAAGTTGGACACAGCTTACGTAGAACGGAGACTAAAGTCCCATTGCTTCTCTCTACAAGACCGTTGCTGGCTGCGCGGTATGCAACCGAATAATGAATATCAGCACCGTGCACGTGCTTGAAGTGCTTAAACTGGTGAGATTGAAAGGCTGCTCCATGGTCAGACATGCAGTCATCAGGACAACCAAAGCGGAAGAAACACCGACTGTAAATGTGCTATAACTTTCTTATCTAATGATGAAATCACAGCCGCTGGGACAATGAAAAGCGTGGCAAAGTCAATGACATTGAAAATTTACTTCTTTCCTGAAGCAGCCGGCATTGCGATGTGATGAATGGCAATTAAGGCAAAAGGAACATCCGAGAGTGGCATGAGACACATTTTGCCAACACTTTTAGATATTGGGCGGTTGCTGCTTTGGCAGATCTGGCATGCTGTGACGTAGTGGGTCACTGAAGACGCACGGTTTGGCCACCAGTATCGTTCTCTCACTTTGATCAGTGTCCGGGTTACATTCATGTGGCCTCCACGATCATGAACAACTTCCAGGACAGCCTGGCGCATCTTTGCTGGTACTACAATAGCTTGAGAACCTGAAGTCGCATCACTATGGTACAGGATGTCATCAATTATGGCAATGTCATGGTCCAACGATTCTGAAGATGAGAGGGCGACGAAGATCCTGGCACTCTCTGCCTTCTGCGTGCATAGCTGCGTGTGACTGTGTCTGATGCTGGGGATAATCGTGACAGCATGTCATCAACCACGCTTTGACGGCCTGGATGGTGCTGCACAGTGCAATCGATCTCTGTAAGATCCATCAGCATGGTCCTAAAACGACGTGAAGGCCTGATGTTGGCTGTCAAGCATGCAACAGGTCCAGTTGTCAGTCAACAGGCAAAACTTCTTGCCGAGTAAGTAATGTCGGAACTTGATCGTAACTGCCTAGTGGACACCAATACACTCCCAAACGTTGCTATGCAACTTCTCTGCGACAGTGAGTGCACGACTCGTATATTCGATGAAGTTTCTTTTCCACACTCTTTCTGAGAGAGCACAGCACCGATTGCGGTTCCTGAGGCATCTGTTGTGACTGCGGTTTGGGCGTCTGGATCGAAATGGCCTAGTACAGGTGCCTTTGATAATGCTGTGCGGAATCGCTGAAAGGCTTCATCGCAGTCGCTGCTCCAGGAAAACTCTTCAGACCGAATCAGACTCTGCAACGGTGCTGCCATCCGAGAGAAATTCTTCACAAATTGGCGATAGAACTTTGCAGTCTGGAGCCATGACAAAACTGCTTTGCTGTTTGCAGGCCGTGGGATTTTCATGATGGCTTCGACTTTGGCAGGGTCGGGCTGCTTGCCGTCTTTGCTCAAAATGAATACGAGAAACCTGATAGACTTCAAAGCAAACTTGCACTTGTCAAGCGAAACCTTGAATCCACTGGCAAGGAGTGCACCAAGTTCTTCGTCAAGTAACCTTGCAAACTCGTCAAAAGTTACCGCAAAAACCAGAACATCATCCAAGTACACCCGCACACCGCATTTCAGGCAATGGGGCTGCAGGTTGGCAAAAATTGACTGCATGGCCCGCTGGAAAGTGGCAGGTGCGTTCTTCAGCCCAAATGACATTCGAGTACACATAAAGGTGCCATAGTGGGCAATAAAAGCAGTTTTTGCCTGGCCCTCCTCACGAACGCAAACTTGCCAGTAAGCGAGTTTTAGGTCAAGACAGGCGAAGTACTGTGAACCAGCAATGTCATCGATGATGTCATCCTCATGTGAAAGTGGCTGCACGACGCTCACAGTCATCTTGTTTAGGGGCACGTAGTTAACACAAAGGCGCTTCTTGCTACCTCGGCTTACAACCACTGCGGGGATTGCCCAAGGTCCTAAGGCTGGAAGAATGATGCCTTGTCGTAGAAGTGTGCTTGTTTCGGCCTCAAGAAAACGACGGTCTGCAGCAGAGTAACGGTAAGGGGATCGACTGTATGGCACAGCATCGCGAAGAAGGTCGATGGAGTGTTCAACACCCTCGTACAGACCTAAGTGACCCTCTTCACGAGCGAATACTTCAGCGTGCTTCGAAAGAATGCGCATGATTTCCCGTTGTTGATGTGCTTTCTGCTGCTGTTTCCTTGCCCACGTAGACTTGTATTTTTATGCTTCCACGTGTTATATTGCAAAAGTCGTCTCGTTCTGAGCGGTGATGTGGAACTAAATCCGGGGGCCCTCTGAATAAGTCGGTGAATACCAGTAAAGGCAATACTTCTGGTAATAGACCTGTAACCCGAAATGCAGCTGGTTCCAATGCTCTCGACGAGGTTACTCATGCACCGTCTACTTCCGTTCCTATTGAAACTGGCTCTCCATCTATCTCTGAAATGTTTTCTAAACTTTTGGAGGGGCAAACTAAGCTAGCTCATGATATTGCCGACATCAGATCATTTCAACAGACGATTGCCTGGCCGTTTTGATGATTTAGAATCACGTGTTATGCATTAGAACAGGCTCCGAAATTTAATGAGGCGTAATTCTGTGAGTGACTTACGTGCTGAGATCAATTGCTTAACCTCTAAGATTAACGATTGGTCTTAAAGAACGATGAACTTAGAAAATCGTTCAAGGCGAAATAACCTGATAATACACGGTATTTCAGAAGATCCGAATGAAACGCTAGCACGCTGTGTGCAGCGTTACTTCTGTGTTCACAAACAGCCTGAAAATTACCTGCCCTCAAATCGAGCGCGTGCACAGGCTTGGTAAATCACGTACTGGCTACACACGACCCATTATTCTGAAGCTTTCAAACTTCGGGGAAAAATCCGTTGTTCTAAAAAATGCATCTAAACTCAAGGGCTCAAACGTGTTTATTACAGAAGATTTTCTTCACGGATTAGACATATTCGGAAAAAAATTTGGGAGGCGTCACTTCCTTTTCGCAACGATGGCTCTGTGGTAAAGTTAATATACGATCACGCGTTCATTGACAAGGTTCGTTACAACTGGGACGACGCCTCAAACACACTAGTGCAAGTCTCAGATCAACCCCGTGGCCCTCG